>NC_088408.1:39438389-39520889 GCF_034236695.1 Oncorhynchus nerka
TAGCCTTTGTTGTGTTATAAACAAATATAGCTTATAATGTATGTGACAGACGCAAGGTAGGCTATGTTGTGTTACGCACAGCTTTAAAGCATATACGGTATGTTTGCGATAGCGATCGGACAACAACAGCGTAATGAAACAGGATGTAGCTGTATTGTGCACGTGGTTTGGTGGAGGGTGGGGGGCCTGCTCCGCATTGTGTCATGATGAGACTGCATCCTGCAGCGCCTGGCATGCTGCTGACAAGGATGGATGGCCAATCCCTTAATCATCCCCTAATCCATCTGGCCAGACAACCGATGTCCTCCAGGCTGACTGCAGAACAGCTCTGGTGTTGTTGTTGATGTTGTTGTTGTTGTTGTTTACTGTGAGATCACTAAGGATAAATAGAATACAGCCTAGTCAAGTGGACAATTATAATCAGGATGAAAGCGGTTTTGTTCCATCAAAAGGAAATGTAAAATGATCCTTTTTTTTCTTCATACAGAATGCCTCTGATGCCTCTTTAATTTCATCTTGAAACTATTGCATCCGTAGCATTTGCTTTTGTTGTAGGCAGACGTGTTTTCTCTTTGCCTGGAAGATAAAGGCTCGCCGCTTCTCAGCCTGAGACCTTGAAGTGCGCAGGGAGCCGAGAGAGGGAGAAACTGGTGCGTTGCCATGGCGATCGGATTCACGGAGCCTCGTCCCTGTTTTGCCGGTGTTGGAGCCACATGACAGGGACTGTGGAAAGAATCCAGTCAGTCACTTCTTCTGTGCACAAACAGAGAGATTAACAGCCCTAGCAGTAATGTGTAATTATTACCTCAGTGGCACCCACACCCAGTGATTTATTGGCCGTTTGAAGGACTGTTGAGTGCTCTACTATAGACAATTGTAATTTACAGCGTTAGAGCTGTCGAGGAAGAGAAAAGCAGCCCCAAAATGACTCTTCAGACATTTCCAGTTCCCTTTGTTATCTTGTATGAGTCAAAGAGTGTATGGAACACACACTACACTCTATTGTAGGCAGTCGATTAGCAGAGCACAATATCCACTGTCAGATCCAATGACTGTATATATGAATGGACAAAGTCACTGATCACGTGACACCATTCATTCCTATGTGAAGACTCAATAGAAGCCAAATTAAGTCAGTTAAGATGGCGGCTCATGGAGACATAACATGCGCTGTTTGAGCTACTCCAGGAAGTGACGTTGCAGGCTAGCTCAGTGCTGCCCCCTCTCTTTGAGTAACTCAAGTTAAAGGCCGCCCGGGGTACTGCAGGCTGCCATTAGCAACTAAATTATCCTTGTAATTTCTTCTTTGTGCAATTAAAAAACGATTGGTTCAAGGACAAACATCTGGTGTATTATAGAAGCAATTATTGGTACCGTGATTGTCTTCATTTGTATTTGTATTTTTTTTACACAATGATTGACCATGAAGATTTCCATTCTTCCATTCACTAAAAGGGGGGAATCCTGTTTTCTGCTAACAATGCCTGCAGTGCTGCGGTCGGCCTTGAACTTCCGTGGCTTCAATGAGAGGGGGCAGTCGCTCTCCCCTGGTCAGACCGCTATTGACCCGCATGGAGTTATATCTGCCTGCTGCTGATAAGATGGATTATGAATGAGGTTGGCAGACTCTGCCTGGTCTCAGATGCTGCTGTGGTGTGAGAGAACCTCTCGCAGTAGTGCTGTTTGGTTTATTACATGTTGTTATGGATGGAGGCGTAGGAGAGCATTTACATAAGAAGCCTCAGTGTGGGGCCAAATCCCGCCGTGCTTTCTCCTCCAGCTTTATCTGGCAACAAAACTGCTACCTCATGCTTCCTGGGGCCCCCTTTTCCTTATTCCCCCAAGTGAGTCGGCTGTACAAACAAACACAGCTAGCGTCCAGGGAGGCCTCTGCCATGCCTCTCCCTCTGTGTATTTGCAGAGCAAATGACAGGCAGACCGGGCCCCACTCAGGGAGAGCTAGTCAGGCAAGCGCCCAACGCTGCTGCTGTTGGAAATAGCTGCAGCCCCGGCGCTGGGAACAATGAATTCTGACAGGGAAGGAAGTTGTTAAACTGGAGGCTAGTCTGGCAGAGGGAGGCAATAGTCATTCAAGGTAGTCTGAGGTCTCCTGGCTGCTCCCAGTACTGAGGTTAGAGGGTGTTGCATACGAGCCCACATCTGGTAGCCACATTAGCAACACCCTCCCACATAGCAGACACTACACCACACTGGGGTAACTTTTTAATTGACACTTTTTTATACCTTAACTGTATTTCTACTGCTTCCCAGCTGGACGACATCATACATAGTGAATCAGCCAATAGGGTCAGGAGAGGCCCCTCTGAAACATGGACCATGGCCCGGATTCATAAAGAGTCTCAGAGGAGTGAGTGCTGATCTTTGATCAGTTTTGCCTTTTCAGTTCATAATGAATACGATTATGTGGACAGGGAGGAGCTGATCCGAGATCAGCACGCTTTGTGAATACGGAACCCAGTACACCACCAGCCAATGTTTTTGCACTATCCACCCACAGAGGAGGAAGCAGAGATGGAATTCACAGTGATAAAGGAGATGGAATTCACAGTGATAAAGGAGATGGAATTCACAGTAATAAAATAGATGGAATTCACAGTGATAAAGGAGATGGAATTCACAGTGATAAAGGAGATGGAATTCACAGTGATAAAAGAGATGGAATTCACAGTGATAAAGGAGATGGAATTCACAGTGATAAAAGAGATTGAATTCACAGTGATAAAGGAGATGGAATTCACAGTGATAAAGGAGATTTAAAGAGCTGAGACCTTTTTCTCTCTTTCTCTCTTTCTTTCTTTCTCTCTCTCTCTCTCTCTCTCTCTCTCTCTCTCTCTCTCTCTCCCTGTGTAGGCGTTAAGCTCAGTCTAACTGTCTGGTCACAGTATGCTGCACATATTGATCTGAGAGTGAGGTGGGAGTGATAGGGAAGTAGAGTTGATATATTAGCAGCACAATGTTTCCGATCTCGCCCACCACCAAACGTTAACCCCTGAATGAACATGTGACACAGGAAGTGCACAAACCTAAATATCACTTCTGTTATTTCTATTATAGTCTACAGTAAAAAATATAAAAAATCTTGCTCCACCCTTGTTATGATGCATCTGTGGTCTCAATCATTTGGGGCATACAGTTTAAACCACATTATACTGATTTGGTGCAGACATTTCAATTTTTTTGTTGTTGTTGTAGGTTTCGTTATTTGTCTTGTGTGCAGACAGAGTCAGGCTGTTGTTGTACCCATTGGGGAACGGTCGGATGCTGGGGCTGGCAGCTGAGAACAGGCTCTGTGTCAGCTTTAAAGCCAGCTGGGGTGCTGCCACTTCGCCTTCCATCCCCTGGGACCTGGCATCCTGCAGTAACAGTACCCACAGACACACAGCCCATCTCTTCACCACAGAGCCTCTCTAACTCATCTCCCATAGGGGTTTTCCGGCAACAGCGTTTGTTTACGGTAGAAAAAGCAATACGATACTAAACGGAGTTCTGTAACAACATGATCTTCTCCCAGATCTTCATAGGATGCATAATGCTCTGTAATCACATTATAAACCAACAAGTGATATATCACTGTGTAACTGGGAGCACGTAGTATATAATCAGCATAGAAGGACGCTAGTGTTCACGTTCATGTTTTATCGTACTCACCAGATAAAGGTCTGTTTTTGATGCAGAGCCACAGTCACGATAGCAGCACTATAGAACTAGTGGGAGACGGTTAGACCTGAAAAACAAGTCACAGTGCGTGGCCATTTAAGTCAATGGCTTCACTTTTCAGACAAAATTGCTCTGAAAATTGGAAGTACAGACGTAGGATCTTAATTTGAGTAGGTTTTCTATAGCAGGAAAATATTCCTGCGGCAACAGGAAATGTGGATTATTATGTACATTAAAATGAATGGACATTTTTTGTAGGGGTTGATAAAAAAAACTGTTAGGGGAAATCAAGTCTGACATTTTAACCTGGAAATTACAAACTTTAGAAGCCTTTTTAAATCTTGAATACACTACAAATTAGCATTACCTGCTGTGCAGGAAAATTCTCAGCAACAAAAGAGTGATGAAATTAAGATCCCACATCTGTATTTATATTGCCTCAAGGCCTGTGTCAATAGCTCGGAAGGAACACAGTAGTAGGTGGCTTTGCATGCCTCTCTCTTGCACAGTGCGCTGCAGTGTTAAACTGCCTCCCAGGGTTCAACGTGGGTCACCAACCCTACAGATGAGGACTGGCAGTACAGAACCCACTGACCCCAGGCGTTAGCCGTCATCGTCGGGCCGCCCCACCATCTGACTCCTAAGGCTTGGCCCAAGTCTGGACCTGCAGGCAGCCAGATGCCCAGCCTCTCTCTGTGTTTCTGAGGGGAGAGGGAAGTAGGGTATAGAGGCACTGCACACACAGTGCCGCCCCGGGTAGCAGATAAGCCCTGCTTTTCACTCTGGACCTATTTGCAGCATAGTGACCCAGAGAAAGAGTGAGTCTGGGGGGAATAGAGGGGAAAGAGGAGAGGAAGGAAAGACGGAAGGGGGAAAAAGAAAGTTAGTGAGAATCCAGAACACATTGGGTTTGAATTTATGACTGCCGTCAGAGCTGCTGCTGGACTGATTCTCCTGGTGGAGCCACTAAATATATCCTAGGTACCCCTTCAGAACCCCTTCCGAACGCCGAACGCCACTGCCGGGAGGAAAAAAGAGAAGAACATTACAAGGTCGCTCGCTGTGGAGAGGTAGCTGAACATCTCCTCCCTCCCCTAGCCTGTCTCAGGGAGAGAGCCCCCCCATCGGTGCATCTGTCTGGTCACTCCATAGACTATAACTAGTGGTTATTAGATGGTGCTCAATGGGGCCATCATCACCGGCAGAGTCATCTTCTGTTTGTTTTCAGATCACATAGAGCAGGCAGGATATGGATGTGTTCCATTGCCCTCCCTCTCTTTCTGCCTTCATTCTCTCTGTAGCTACTGTCATACCCTGGCTGGTAGTGGGAGGGAGCCTGCAGGGCCTAGTGTGGCCTTGAAATCTCCCCCCATTATTTATTCATGTGTCTGCATGCAGCGGCCAGATGAGAAATAGGCTCAACGGCTCGGAGGACTGAGGGCTTCTAATGAGGAAATTCAAGCCGGTCTCTCTGGGATAAATTGACATCTAGATTTGCTTTTCAATGGAGAGTGATTTCGATGTGCTCGTGAATAGGCACCTTGCTTTGTCCCTTGAAGTGCAGCACTTACCCCAGGTGATGCCGTATATCTCGGCTCACTGTGGTGTGTGCGTGCGTGTGTGTGTGTGTGTGTGTAGTAGCTTGAGGGAGTGTAAGCAGGCTCCAGCCCAGTCCATTGTCCTCCAGTCTTCTGTTTTAGTGGGGCTCAGTTTGCGAGGGGCTTTTGGATTCTCCATCTGGCCCTGGTTCAGCGGCCAGGTACAGAGAGAACGGGAGACGTTTCTCCTCCCCCCTCCCTCCCTCCCACCTATCCCTCCTCGCCGTTTGACTTTGTTCTTGACGTGCTCCAGAGAGGCAGCCGCGGGGGGGGGAGAGAGAGAGCAGAGCGGAAGAGAGCAGCAGCTCATCTCATCTTGGCAAAAGCTCTCTGGCTGTCTTCCTCTGGCTCTTTGTTATTCCCCCTCGCCTCTCTCTCTCTCTGCCATCCTGTTTCTTTCTCCCCCCCCAAGCTACTCTGCTATGGCTCCCTGGTGCTGTGAGGTACCGCTGGGGTATGTCGGTATCAGAAGTTTTGTCAGCACCTAAAGGGAACAGAAAGAATCAGGCGATCTATTGATGCTTTGCGGGGAGGAAAAATCACACCCTGGTGGAAATTGGCAGCAAATCCATGGAAATAATGTATTGCGATAATTTGCAATTATCTGTATCTTATTGCCAATGATTTTTCTCCGGATTAGTGTTGCACTATGTGACTGAAGGTGTCAGAGAAAGTATGGGCTCTGCGTGGTTCTTTTGTTCTGCAGTCCCCGTGGACTATTGCAGGTTGATAGTATAGATCTGGCCTGCAAGATTATATTTGTTTGCCTCTCCCCCCCCCTAACGTTTGTAGTGTCCAAAAAAAAGACGGTAAAAATCACCAGGAATTCAGCAACAAATGTGTTAAATTCAGGAAAAAAAATTCATTTCCAAGTGTTCCCATGAATAGAAAAAGAGACCTATGTGATCGTCTCTCAATGTTATTCAACGTATGAAATGATTGTGATTTTCAAATACAATCTATTTTTGGGGGCTTATAGTTGGGGTCAATTTGCAGTGTGGAAATGATTATAATTATGTCCCGTTCCTCCGACCATTCAGCTCCGACAAAAAAAAAAACGTCCCACGGCTGAATCTAGTTGCCTACCCCTAGTGTAGATGTTACATATCATGCCCTACAGATATCACCTGACACCATTATGGATGGGGGTGACAAGTCCCTGCCTGTCCCTCCTCGATCTGTCACGCTGGCACCTCTCCAAGCTCGCAGGGACAGATGGAGAGACACTCCTTTCTTGGATCACGTTGTCCCCCTCTGCCCGAGAATAGGTTACACGATGTTCAATATTTCAGGTTGAGAGAGAGAGAGAGAGAGAGAGAGAGAGAGAGACAGAGAGAGAGAGATAGAGATAGAGATGCAGGCTTTACATGTGTATGTAAATCACATCCTCTAATCCAGGTCCTGACGGCACTCTGGCACCATCTTGTGGTAAAAAAAATGTGGCTGACCGTTTTTGACACGCACATAAAGTCGAATCAGCAAGGGTTCATCAAACTGTTACATGTTCGTTCACATTCACGTTCCTTCCATATTCCATTCAAAAGTGAACGCTGTACCACGTCAGATGTGAAAAGCCCTTCTTTATTTCTTGATTTGCAGGTAAAGCTTCCTTTCCCTGTCGATCAGATCACAAATCTTCCACGGAACGACTTCCAAATGATGGTCAAAATGCACAAACTGACCTCAGAGCAGCTGGAGTTCATCCATGACGTCCGGCGGCGGAGTAAGAACCGCATCGCGGCGCAGCGCTGTCGCAAGAGGAAGCTTGACTGTATCATGAACCTGGAGTGTGAGATCAGAAAATTGGTGAGTGTGTCTCCAGCCATGTCTCTCTCACAGATACACTGTGCACACCAGAGGAGGCTGGTGGGAGGAGCTATAGGAGGACGGGCTCATTGGGATGGCCGGAATGAAATGAACGGAGTCTAACATGGGGTTTCTATACGTTTGATGTGTTGGATACCGTTCCGTTCATTCCATTGCATTCCAGCTATTACAACGAGCCCGTCCTCCTACAGCTCCTTCCACCAGCCTCCTCTGGCGCATACAGTACTACAGCACATAGTGTGTGGACCTACTGGCATAAGTAAAGTAGTAGAACCATGTAGTGTCTATATAGTACCGATCTCTCACTGGACTAATGATAACTGTTGGCTCCCGAGTGGCGCAGCGGTCTAAGGCACTGCATCTCAGTGCTAGAGGCATCACTACAGACCCTGGTTAAATCCCGGGCTGTCTCACAACTGGCCGTGATCGGGTGTCCCATAGGGCGGCGCACAATTGGCCCAGCGTCGTTAGGGTAGCATTTGGCCGGGGGTAGGCCGTCATTGTAAAATAAGAACTTGTTCTTAACTGGCTTGCCGAGTTAAATATATCTATTTTTTAAATCACATGTTGACAGCGCAACAAGCATTACCTTGGGATAGAGCGATATTAATTACCTCAACACCGTGTCAGCACTTTCACGCTGGCCGACTGCCCTCTAGCTGCCAAGCTGTCAAAGTACAGCAATGTGTGTAGGGGGAAGAATAGTAAGAGTCGAGCATCCGCAGTAGAGTGCTGGCTGTATGTCTCTCTTCCTACCTCCTCGCCCCCACGTTTCCATGGCATCGCGGTGGGTGGTCTCTCACAGGCAGCCAGTATGCTTTTGTTCCATGATGAGGGGTGGAGCTGCGGGCCCTTTGATGTGTTGTGTGTGTCAGCCACACACACACACACACACACACACCCACACACACACACACACACACACACGAGTGCTTTACACTCCACAATGGACTGACAGCCTTTCCCTTGATGTCACCCAGCAGCATCCTAGGATATGAGAACAAGTTCATCATCTCAAACCGCTTTCCACCACCTGGTCCCATGTTACCTAGGTGCGCACAGCATCCTGGGAATGCTCGCCCATCACAAACCTCATCCAAAGCATGCATTATTTAATATAAGCTCGGTGAACAAGCAGTAAAGCTAGGTCACGTGAACTCTTTTATGTTGATACGAAGAGGTGAATTGGCATGTAGTACGTATCTATGTCACGCTGCTGCTATAGGCAGCGTGAAGCATTTGTAGAACGTCGACTGTGCAGCTGCAGTATCAAAGGGTATCACAGTATGTACTGCATGTATCTTTGCTCCTGGTCAGACCACAGCTCATGACACTAGTCCTCATCCCTACTATTTCCTTGTGTGTCCACCAGGTGAACGAGAAGGACAAGCTGCTGACAGAGAGGAACCAGCTGAAGGAGTGTATGGGTGAGCTGTGGGAGAACTTCTCCTGTCTGTCCCAAGAAGTGTGCAGGGACGTGCAGCTGAGCCCCGAGCAGGTCCAGTCCCTGAACCACTACTGCCCGGTCCTGAAGCCCGGCACCAACACCATCGACATTGCCGGCAATGCTGCCTCCAACAGCATTGACCTCACCACCCACTCCGGCTCAGCCACCCCGGAGCCCAGCTTCCTCAAGTCCCCCGGGCCCTCAGAGAGCGAGCCTGACTCGGTCATGGGGAATGGGGCTGACGGGGGGGCGGGCAGCAACGAGGCGGAAGGCCAGGAGCCGAGGTTATACATGGAGGCGGGGCTCTCGTTCAATGAACAGTCCAATCAGACAGTGACGGTAGACTTCTGCCAGGAAATGACTGATAAATGTACAACTGATGAACAGCCGAGAAAGGACTGTACTTAGTAAACGGTGGTTTTAATATCTGTGTTTTTATTATTTAATTTTTAGTTTTGATTTTCTTCTGACAAACCCCTTTCTCTGGGTTGTTGAGATGGTCAGCCTTGGCCAGTGTTCTTTGAAAATATTTTTTGTTTGTATGTCTTTTTAAAGGTTGACACTACAGTTGTCTTAAGAGCAGCAATACTGTTCTCCAGGTATTCTCCTCTCTGTAACCATGACAGAGTGGGAACTTCTCACACAAAACTCCTCTTACAATGGTGCTACACCGTGACCGGGCAGGCAGCGATCTCCACAGTGTTCTTTATCCATGTATTACAGTCTACTCACGGGGATGGGCAAAGTTCACATCTTCAATTCAAACCTCAATGGACCTAACAGCAGCTCCCTCTGTCTCTCGATCAACTTACAGTTTCTATCTCCCTGTCTCTCCTCTCTCTATTTCTCTCGCTCTCCCTTTCTCTCTCTCTCTCTGTCTCTCTCTCTCTCTCTCTCTCTCCCAATCGCTCTTCTACTCTGTCTATTTCCTATCAATCTATTTCTACCTCTTAAAACACTTTCGCTCTCTGTATATTCTCTCTCTCTCGCTTATTCTCTCACTCTCTCTCGGTGGCCCTTGTCACAGCAATTCAAACTCAGGAAGAAATCTTCTGAATGTTCGATATGATTCATGAAAATAAGAATACAGCTTCTGTACATGAGAGATTTATGAAGCAGTTAGACTGTAAATGTTCATATGCAAAAAATGTCTTCTGCTTCACTCATTTTGCATTTTCTGTACAGCAAAACAATGTGTACAGACAGTACCTAAACATTCCTCCTTTGCCTTCCGCAGCACTGAAACGAAAGAGAGAAACTAACGATTTGACAGGTGGTTAAATAGCTATGTTCTCACCAGGGTTGGGGTCAATTCCATTTCAATTCCAGTCAGGAAGTACACTGAATTCCAACTCTCTTGAAGGCTTTTCAATGAGGAAAATGTGAAATTGGAATTGCAATTTGGTTTGCTTTCTGAATGAACTGGAATGGAAAAGGAATTAACCCCAATCCTGGTTCCCACACATCAGCAATACCATTGTATTTGGATGTTGTAATGGTAACTTTCAAGTGCTTGCTTGGGCAGAACGTATAATGTATATAGTATGAAGCATGGTGACTGTCACAGTAATATTATACAAGTAGAGGCTTAGACGTTTCTTTTCACTGGGGTTTTTGCTAAGGGGAAATATTTGCTTTGCTGTTTCCTGCCCAAAGGAAAATTCCCCATAAGGGTGGGTGTTCTTAAACTCAGGAAATCAGCTTGACACGCACACAAAACACACACACACACACACATTCATTTCAGAGCCCCTTGCATGAAAATTGGATGTTGCTGGCACGGACCGTGTAAGTATGTTATTAACCAGTGGCTCAAGCCACATCCATTCAAAATTTGACACCACTTTAAATGTGAAAACGAGTTTCAGCTTGTTGTGTTTTTGAGGAAACTTTATTTCTCCTTGTCAGTGTTTGAAGATGCTATATGTACGATGGGGAAAACTCTCACAGGCACCCTTTGGATTTCTTCGGTGTTATGTTTCAATGTTGCCAAGGAATGTGTGAGTAGACATCTTCTCAAGCTGAGGGATAGCTATTCTGTCTGCAACAACAACAAAAACAGACACAAAGTATTTCTATTTACCAAGGATACTTTCTCCTAATGAATCTGGGCTCAATTCAGGCTCTTTCCTTCCAGCACTGGATGCTCAGTTATAACTAGTTCTAATAGCACTTCATAGAGGGCTTATGTCTGATTCAGAATCCTGAAAAGTCTGATACCGAAACACTTGAATTGGCACTTAAATGAAAACATCTTATTGAATGTTAATATTGATATAAATATCTCTATGAAGACATTACATTTTTTTAAACTACAGTAAACAGGGTTATTAACAAAAAAAAGGAAGCTAACATAATATTGAGAGTGTTCACATCTTATATTTGTAATTCTTTAAGAATTGAATAAGCTAATTGAGACTTCAGTTCACGTGAAAGCACTGTGTGTGTCATCATCAAACTGATTGAGTAACAATCATATGATATAGTAACATTTTTTGCCCTGGTTGTACATTTGTTGAAAACATCATATTCTGTGATGTGAATGCATGCCCCTGTATATTTTACTTAAGTTAGTTTGTCTAGCTTACGTTTGCTTCTAACAATAGTCCTCAGCTAAATGATTTACTCTTGTCTTTTGTTGATGAACCATATTTACATTTATAATGTAAATATACAGAAATACTTTTCTTATCTGTTCAACAGTCAGAGATGTGCTTGAACATACAGAATATAAGAAAATAGAGCCATAACCTATGAAGAGGAGTGAATTCAATTGGAATATAAAGCTTTGCTCATAACTTGAACTTCATTCAGGACGAAAAGCTATACAGTTTGTCAGGAAAGAGCGATAAATACAACTGTAAATATTGAGGAGTCTGCAAATTCCCCTTTGGCGTTACTCTGCTTCCCCCTGTTGGACACAGTTATGTAGTTCTCCAACCAGTCCTGACAGAACAAACCGTGTGGTATTAAGAGTGCTCTGTGTTTTGCGGTGTGGTTGCTAGTCTGATTATTTGACCATACACATAGGTTTCCCTAAGGTTGTAGCTAGACTCATATACAGTCTCACACAGAGAACCACAAGCATAGGCACAAATATGAATACATACACACACACACACACACACCATGCATGTCGTAACGGCATCCTTGCTCGAAGGCTTCAGTCTAGAGCAGTTGTGATTGATTGCCTGTTGAAATTGTTGTTTGCTAGGTTCTTTTTCCACTTTGCTCTGATTCATAAGCCGTCACTGAAGTGGAACGGTATTCATCCCCATTATTAGATACAAAACAGAAAACTAAAGATGGGTGGATTCAAGTGGACATTTGTGCAAACCATATGCAATTCCGACTTTTTCGTACTCGTTTTTTTTTAAGTAAAAAGTGAAAAGCATGACGTTCCACCAGAAAAGCACACTCATTAGGCTACACTTTGACAAATGTCATATTTTGGGAAAATGTATTGAAATGCATCAGGTTTATATTGTCCTCCATCAAAGCTATGCCAATAGATATCCTTCTATCTGTTTGTAGATGTCCTTATAATGCTATTATGATTACTGTTGATGTTCTTTGGATAGCAATGAGTGCATAGCATATTTCTGGTGTGTAGGCTACTGTGCGTAACATTTCTAATTCCTCATCATTGTTTTTTGCTCTACCAAAAGAGCCCCCTGGATTCATGTAAAGGCTGGTTGGGTGGATGCAGATACATGAAGAGTTTTTAAAGCAGCACCATCCCTCCAGTCATTTGACAGTCCAGTCCATACCTCTTAGCCCTCTAGCCTTGAGAGAGCTGCTCCATGCCTGATATGCCATGTGTGGTGTTACTATGGTGGCCAGTGGTTGAAAGTAGAGCACGGCCACCTCAACCCCCCAAGCATTCCAGGTGAAATAAGCTTGTTGTGTCATCATCTCAATCGTCTGGTTTAACTTTAACCAGGATCAGTCATTGCTCTTGTATATCGTCTCAGGGTGCCAAGTGTTTTATTTCTCAATTTCTGAATTTGGAGCAGACGTTTGTATCTTTTAGCTGGTTTTTATGTTTGCTTTGATGTTTTTGGCTTTGCTTTGGGTGTGTGAAAGTATAGCTTTAAACTCTGGTTTTATATTCCCGAAGCTTATTTCTACCAATGCAAATACTGTGTAATGAGCTTGGCCCGATACAGATCAACCCCATCAAGAGGCTGCAGAGAGTACACAATACATTAGAGTACAAATATGAATTATGTTTTGGTAATACATTTCATTATTAGTTGGATTTCTCTCAAGTTCTTTACCTCTGCAGTTTTTTTTACAAGCCAAACACACAACAACAACAACAAAAAAATCCATGTCATTTGATTTGTTAACTGGCTTTGGTTATTAGTTGGTGGATATTTTCTTGTTTAGTTGAACTTTTGTTTGTTTGAGTTTTTCTGTGCTGCTTCTCTGGAAGAAAAAAAACACTGTCTCTCCAACTCCAAAGGTTGTTGTTTTGAAAAGACGAACAAAACTTGCCTTTTTCACAAATTGCTCAACTTTATAATACAGTATACTGGTATCCTGATTACATGCACAGGCTGAGACCATTTTAGGAGTAAAAGAAAAGTTAAATATGTTTACAAAAAAGTTGTGTTTATTCAATTTGCCATGTATATAGAAATTGGTAGGTTAAAATTGGACTGATGGTTAAGTGTTTTTACATTTTGTAAACAGAAAACTGTGTTTCCTCAACTTGTCTTTTCATTCAACTGGGGATGTTTCAGAGTTACACGGATACAAGTGCACCTCCGATTTTTGCCTTAGAACTTGCAGAGGCCATAGTTCACATTCAAGTGAAGTGAGTGTATGCAGGGGCCTACGCCCCCCATTTCTGAGTAACCACCAGTGCAGACGTTCTCACACTTATCTACCTGTGAAATCCTTCATACCTCTCATAATTGGTCAATGACTGTATCAGCAAACTGCATCAGGTGGTTTTTTTTACATGCTTTTTACACAGATTATATGGATTATTGTATTAGTAGATTTTGGTGCATCATTTTCTTTAAATGTAATAACTCTTAAGCTTGTAGTCACAAAGTTGTTTTTCTCTCCTGTTTTTCTAGAAGACTGTTTTGTGTTAATATTGTCAATTTGAAATAACTGTTATTTGCTTAATCTCTACTTACCTTGTTCATTTTTAAATGCTACACAACCCCTAATGAATTCAAATGACTTAACAACCATTGTAAATACAGTGTTGCGTAAACCCCCTTTTCATTCATTTCAATTGCTAGTGTTATATAAATGACATTTTTGTCTAGACACCATTTCTGTTTATGAAATAAAGAATCATATCATGTACGTTATTTTTGTCCTTTTTTTTTGAATATCTGCAAATGCAAATAAATATTGTTTACTTCGTCGTATTCTTTCACTAAATCATAATCTGTACTTTTAAGGTGTAATTCGAAATTAATCAAAGGTATATGAACTATCTGATTAAAATCATATCAGATTTGAAATAAGGTGTAAAGTAGTCACATAAGAAGAGGACCCAAGTGTTTCTTGTCCCTTTGCACAGTGAGAAAGATGGTTTGGGAGGCAAAGAAAAGTCCAAGAGCCACAATTGGAGAGTTACAGAACGCCACCTCCAAGCCAAAAGGCTATTTGGAAGGGTTTCTATTTTTTTTTTAAACGCCTGTATTGTGAGCAACCAACAATTGTAAACACCTGAAGTTTGCTAAATGGCATTGGCACTTGGGTTGTAACCGGGTACTACGGTCAGATGAGATTAAAATAAAGCTCTTCGGCCACACCCACCAGTGATTGGTTTGGCCTCGAAAGAAGGATGCATATGCAGAAAATAACATTGTACCTACTGTAAAATATGGTGGTGAATATTTGATGTTATGGGGCTGTTTTGCTTCCACTGGTACTGGGGCCCTTGTTAAGGTCCACGGCATCATGAGCTCTGCCAAGTACCAGGATATTTTAGAGAAAAACCTGGTTGCCTCTGCCAGGACACTGGTCGCAAGTGGATCTTCCAGCAAGACAATCACCCAAAACACACCACAAAATCAACATCTCAGTCTCCGGACTTGAACTTCATTGAAAACCTGTGGTTTGAATTGAAGAGGGCTGTCCATAAGTACAGATGAAGGATATCAAGGATCTGGAAAGGTTCTGTATGGAGGAATGGTCTAATATCCCTCCCAATGTGTTTTTCAATCTCATAAAACATGATAGAAAAAGGCTCAGTGATGTTATCCTTGCAAGGGGAGGGTGCACAACGTATTGAAAACGGGTGCCAATAATTTTGACACATCTTTTTGAGATTTTTTCATATTACTTGTTAAACAAAATATTGTTCTCTGAGCAATTGTATTAGTATAAAATAAAATCATATTAAAATTCTCTTCAGCATACAATGTAGCTCAGTATTTGTAATTCTATAATTTTATACAGTCATTGTTTATCAAGGGTGCCAATAATTTTGGATGTGACATATTTGCATTTGAATAGTTGTACATCAGATCCTAGAAAAGCATTATGTACAAGCAAACAGGGTATAGATTTCTCAACGATATCAAGAAAGTTGAAGATATTATGTTACATTTTTTGTAAAGCATCCAATGCAGGGTTCACAAAACATTTCAAGATATTCATCAATAAATTCACATTTTGTTCAATTTGAAGAGCACTTCCATCTCCAACTTTACCATCGTTCTGTAGGATAAACAATATCAAAGTGCTTTAAAAAATAATCATATTTACATTTTGAGATCAAATATGTACATGGTGGAGTTTATCGTCATATCCCACAATGTTTTACATGTATTATCAATCAAAATGTTGAATTCTCATCTTATGAGAAGACTGTCTTTTAGCAAAATGTCACTAACAAGTAGCTTGCAGTCATATCACTTTGACAAAAAAAATATAAAATTCCACGAATGCAATTACATTTGATGCCACAGATATTTCTTGCAAAGATAGCATGTGACATATCAAAAATTTGAAATTAGAACTACCCAAGCAAACATACCCTGAACAAAAATATAAATGCAACATGTAAAGTGTTGGTCGCATGTTTCATGAGCTGAAATAAAAGATCCCAGAAATGTTCCATTACGCACAAAAAAATTCATTATCTCAAATGTTGTGCACAAATTTGTTTACATCCCTCTTAGTGAGCATTTCTCCTCCCATATAATCCATCCACCTGATAGGTGTGGCATATCAAGATACTGGTCAAACAGCATGATCATTACACAGGTGCACCTTGTTCTGGGGACAATAAAAGGCCACTCTAAAATGTGAAGTTTTGTGTCACATCACAATGCCACAGATGTCTCAAGTTTTGAGGGAGCGTGCAATTGGCATAATGATTGCTGGAATGTCCACCAGAGCTGTTGCCAGATAATTGAATGTTAATTTCTCTTCCCATAACCCCATCACCACCATGGGGCACTCTGTTCACAACGTTGTCATCAGCAAACCACTCACCCACACCAAGCCATACATGCTGTCTGCCATCTACCCGGTACAGTTGAAACCGGGATTAATCCGTGAAGAGCACACTTCTCCAGCGTATGAGTGGCCATCAAAACTGAGCATTTGCCCACTGAAGTCAGTTATGACACCAAACTGCAGTCAGGTCAAGACCCTGGTGAGGATGACGAGCACGCAGACGAGCTTCCCTGAAACGGTTTCATCAGCTGTCCAGGTGGCTGGTCTCAGACGATCCCACAGGTGAAGAAGCCGGATGTGGAAGTCCTAGTCTAGCGTGGTTACACATGGTCTGCGGTTGTGAGGCCAGTTGGACGCACAGCCAAATTCTCCAAAAACAAGATTGGAGGGGGCTTATGGTATGGGTAGACATAAGCTACCAATACTTTGATGAGATCCTGAGGCCCATTGTCGTGCCATTCATCCCCCTGCCATCACCTTATGTTTCAGCATAATACATGGCCCCTTATTGCAAGGATCTGTACACAATTCCTGGAAGCTGACCTCCAGTTCTTCCATGGCCTGCATATTCACCAGACATGTCACCCATTGAGCATGTTTAGGATGCTCTGGATCAACGTGTATGACAGCGTGTTCCAGTTCCCGTCAATATCCAGCAACTCCGCACAGCCATTGAAGAGGAGACAACATTCCACAGGCCACAATCAACAGCCTGATCAACTCTATGCGAAGAAGATGTTGTGCTACATGAGGCAAATAGTGGTCACAACAGATACTGATTAGTTTTCTGATCCACGCCCCTACTTTTTTTTTTTAAGGTACAGTATCTGTGACCAACAGATGCATATCCGTACTCCCAGTCATGTGAAATCCATAGATTGGGGCCTAATGGATTTCTATCAATTGACTGATGTCCTTATGTGAACTGTAACTCAGTAAAATCTTAGAAATTGTTGCATGACGCATTTATATTTTTGTTCAGTGTAACTATACTAATGCGTTTACTGCTCCTCCACAATACATATGTTATTATGAATACAATTAGGCAATTAGAAGGGGAATGTTGCTTCGTAATCAGTGTCCCCAGATCCTTCTGGTCCCTCAGCCAGTTCTCACTTTTTCATGATTGAAGACAGTTCCAGAATCATGCTCTGAAAGATTGAAATATGCAACATGAGTTAGTCAGTAGTTATTTAATCCGAATCTTAGCCTTAAGAAACACATGATGAGAATCCTACAATGCATCCTCCATTAAAAAAAATTTGTGTTGTGTAATAGTTCTACTTACCATTGACATTCTTCGTCCGTTGGCTGGAGGCGGGGTCATAGGTGGGCTCTCTCCTTGGGCGATACGCTTGGCCTCTGTGTCCGTCCCACTCCCGGAGTTCTGGGCTATCAGAAGGACTGTCCAGGTTGGTCTGAGAGAGTCCTCGGGACATGAAACTAGCCTTCCTCCCCGTGGGATAGTGACCACTGTCAGGTGAATTACTCATGTCACTGTAATCCTGCAGAGTGCTGACCCGGCTCTGTTTGCATAAGGGAAGGCCGTGGCTGTGCTCCGCCGTGCCTGGGATGGCCTGAGCCTTTAGGCCCGTTGGAGTCATCACTGCTGCATGAGTGGTTCCTCTGGTCCAGGGTGTAGTGGTGCTCCACATTCCTCAGCTGTCGCAGGGACTGGAGCTCAGTCTGTCTGAGGTACTGCTCTGAGTCGTTGATGCCACCACTATCGTTGTGAGGAGCTACCGAATGCAGGTACAAGGGGATAGCATCCACGTGGCTGTTAGGGACCATTGTGTAGGCCGTCTGAGTGAGTTGCATCATCTTTTGGGGTGATGAGTTTGTGAGGACACACACCTGCTGGACCATGGAGTTTTTCTTGGACCTGAACGCTAATAAGCTTTCGTCATCTGTACCTTTATTTCCATACAGACTTTGCTTGACTTTTTTTCATTCCCAGGTGGAATATCTCGAGGAGATTCAAGAACAAAGAAACCCCAGCGATGACGCGCATGAAGATCATGAAAATGTTCTTCTCAGTTGGTCTGGACACAAAGCAATCCACACTGTTCGGGCAAGGCAATCTCTTACATTTGTACAAAAGATCCAATCCAACTCCGTACAGCACATATTGTCCCACTATGAAGCCAACCTCCACCACTGACCTCGTCAAGATATGGAAAACATATGTGCGCAGCAAGGAGCCCCTGAGTGGAGCTTTCCTTACTCTCTTCTGTTCCTCCAGCTTCCTCAGCTCCCTCGCTATCCTCTGTCTGTCCTCGTGAACGGGCTCAGCGCCCTCTAGCTCCGCTTTCAGGAAGGTTTTTTCTTGTGTCTCCCTTTTTCAAGGGCCCTCAAAAGGTACAGTGCATGTCCCATGTATACCAGAGAGGGAGAGGACACAAAAATGATTTGTAACACCCAGTATCGGATAAGAGAAATGGGGAATGCATCATCGTAGCACACGTTCTTACACCCAGGCTGGTCCGTGTTGCACACAAACTCACTCTGCTCATCGTCCCAAACATCCTCTGCTGCCACACCAAGAACGAGCATTCGGAATATAAAAAGGATGGTTAGCCAGATTTTTCCCACGATGGTTGAATGAATATGTACCTCTTCTAAGATACTCCCCAACAAGTTCCAATCCCCCATCTTCTGAGTCACATATCCTTATGCTATAAAAAAGATTTTACATACATGAATTTCCACTGGGCCATGGTATTTTCTAAATACCTCACAGGATAAGCACATTTTTCACAGTTTAGTGTGTATATTTTTCATGATTCCAATGCAATTGTCCTCTTTCAAATGTAGACTGTTCAAGCATGCAATATCAAAATAAAGGATTTAAGAGTAAGAAACAACTTACATGTCAACTAGGTTGTGTGTTCCACTTGCTTCAGAAACACCTGAATATTTGGTAGAATGTACGTTTTGTTTCCACCCATTGACGAGATAGGCGACCCATCTCTGAGAATCGCTACAGTGAGTGTATCGCCAATCTGTTGCAAGCAGGATTCATAGATTGCGAGGATCGATCCACCAAGCGACGGGACAATGGCCTGGGGCTTGTTTTACCACACAGTTGTTGATGGCAGGACATGTAACGTTACCAACAGCGCCAATCAGCTCACGGCCTAGCTTTGAATGTCCAATACATGTCAAATGCATGCTATTTTTACTTTCCAAATAGCTCTTGATCTTCACTGTATGCTGGTGTTATGTTTATATGTGATCTAAATCTGATAACTAAATGTTTTCAAATGACCAAGTCAAAATGAACAATCTATTGGGCCAGACAGAATGCTCAACGAGTCATGCCCCATCTCATAGTTCACTACACGGTGGGCTATTTGAGGCACTGGACTGGTCTGGCAACAGACCAACCAGACCTCCCCAAAAGTTCTGTTAATTAAATAAATGAAAACTGTTAACAGATGACACAATTAGAACAACATATTCACATGTTTTCCATTGATATTTAGTAGCCCATTTAGATTCCTAAAGATGAGTTAACAATTTAATCATTGGAAAGAAAAATCAATTATGGAATGTATTGAACACTTACTTTTACATTGCGTGGTACTGTGTGGTTGCAATAGCCACCATTAAAGGGATAGTCCACCCAAATTATAACATGGCTTATTGGTTTCCTTACCCTATAAACAGTCGGTGGACAAGGTGTGACAGCAATCTATGCTTTGGTTTTGTTTACCTGGCCGTTTCAAAGGCTAACTTTTTAGCATTTGTGGTACAAATCCAACGCAAGTCAATGTTACCTACATTAGCAGCCAGTTAAACAATAACAAAGCCCGGATTGCTGTCATACTTTCTCCCTAGACTGTTAACAGGGTAAGGAATAAAAAACATATTTTTGTGAAATATCCCTTTAATACACCCAAATGTGAGTCTCAACCCCATGATCCCATTCCATGACATTCATTTCTCATAAAAGAGAAGGTGTCCTTACAATCACTCTGCTATAACCAACTTCATTCAACTTTGTTTCAGTGAGCTAAGGCAAGTACATCCTTAGGCACTGACCTCAATTCCCATACTTCGTGGCCCAGTTTCTGGATATTTATATTAGAGCATGTATTACCTTGAAACATTGCCCTCCAGAAGGATTAATTATTAATGAACAATATCCCATGACAGCTGTTGCAGCAAAAATAAGTGTGCTGAACTATGACCATGAAGCTTTCATACTTTTGGCCAGAAGATATGCTGCCTGTTGCTAATAAAACCTAAGCAGCAGTTGAGAATGTGCCTAAAATATGCTGTACTCATTTGGGTGGTAAGTAGTCATTGAGTGCAATTTCCATTAATAAATCAAAACCAAGTTAAATAAATACACTTTATTTACAAAACCAAAATATGCACAATATACATTTGTACATTTGTTTAACCAGGTAGTCACTCATCCAAACCAACCAACCAAAAATCTGACAGGAAATATTCCCCTTAAAATCCTTAATTTCTATAAACATACCACCTTGAATCGTACATAAAATGGAACGTGTACGCCTTATTTATTCATTTAACTCACCATCTTGAAGTCAGTACAATATATATCCAAAATAGAATACTGTTGACATACCGTACAGTAAAATGTACTTTCTGCCATGTGACCGTACAGCATTAAATAAGATATAAATGTGACCTGAATTGTAGTTCCAATCTTTATTTCCAAACAACCCCCCCCCAGACGTTGTATAAAAAGTAACTTTAGTACATACGACAATGCTCCATAAAAGTATCAGAGACAACTCCCCATTTACTGCTAAAATGTGTCAATTAGTTCAGATTAAATGTATGATTGCAGCAGTGTTTAACTCCACATACGGTATAAACTTGCTGGGGCATATTAAAGAGTTGTGAAGTTGATATGGGATATTGCCCAGGATCAACATGATAGATTAGATTTAACGCAAACAAAAATAAAATAAAAATACTAGTGCAGATGTACCAAAACAGCTTATACGAGCTGTATTCATTTAGGCTGTGGGGAGATACATTGAAGCCTGTGTGGATGTTACCTCAAGGATATTTTGATCCTTGCTGACCACCCATCAAACAAACAAAAAACAAAACATTTTGGTTTGAGATCTAGTTGGTTTGGCCTTCATATGTTCCAGGGCCATCAATTCCAGGGATTGTCACGAGTCCGACCAAGGGTGGCTTCCCTTCCCGGGCGGGTGGCGCTCGGCGGTCGTCGTCACCGGCCTATTAGCTACCACTGATTGTCTTTCCTCCCCCTCCTTGTATTTGTGTTTATTGGTAGCACCTGTTTATGTATGATTAGTTTGTCTTTATTAGACAGCCTGGTTGTTGTGCGGGATTATTTCAGTGTAACCTTGAGCTCTGTTGTAGAGGTACGTGTTAGTGCCTGGTCGTGATTTTTCCGTTGTACATTTTCATTCCCTGTGTTTGGGGCCGTTACTATTGTGAGCACCCTGTTGGTGCTATTAAAGACAAACAGCATTGCACTCTCTGTCTCCTGCGTTTGACTCCACACCCACGACACCCGGAGCATTACAGGGATCAAATTCAGATGATCTGCTTCTGCTCATTCGTCAAATGGGAAATTCGAGCCTTGACCTTGCGACATCTGAGTAAAAAAAAATGTAAAAAGCATAGTACATGAAATCTTCATTGAATGAAGAAAAATTCCACGATTCTGGAAAGTCAACTTGCCATCTTCTTCTTCTTAAAAAGCTTCATCAGCTGGGAAAATCTCTCTGCAATCTAAAAGATATATATTTTTTAAATACTCAAATATACAGAACCGACATTAATGCTCAGCAATAACTGCTAGTCTCAAATCGAAAACATAGAATTCCATTACTATGAAAAAGAAAACTCCAAACACAGCAAATAGGTAAAGACATACCTGAGTGGGTGTCTTGTTCATCTTCTCCGATAGGGAAGAGAAAGTATCTGGAGAGGCACCTTTCATCTTCAGCCCGAGCAGAATATCTCGGTCTTCATCCCTTTAAAAGAAAATGACGGTTTTCAGTGAAAATCATGACACTTGACCTTCAAGACTCCCCAACAGCTAACATGCAAGATGGTACGTAAACAAAAAGGCATGAATGTTAAAACCCAACTCACCTTGTCCAAGTCACCACCACTGCCCCCTTTCTTATGATGATATTCTTGGCAGACAGGCTGTTGGGTGATGGGGTAGATTGGGGTGGAGTAGTGACTTTACTTCTCTCGCTCTTGGAGCTTCTAGTCTCCTTTCCTTTGGCCCTTTTTGAGGACTTCTTTTTATGCTTGATCTTCTCAGGGATCACCTCCTTTTTAGGCCGCTTTGCTTTCATTTCGACGTGGTGCCTTGTCCGCTTTTTCCCCGTCTTACCCTTGCTGTGGTCCCTCTCAGGTGTGTCTTCTATGATGGTGAGGCATGGTGAAGATAGCGCAGATGCTGTTTCGGTGCGTGTGAAATCAAACCTAAAATAGTTATACTTCGAAACATATTCTGCCAGCTCTAGAATGAAGTTTGTTGGTGGATATTCATTAGTATCTCTGTCTCCCAAATAGTGTGTTAGTGCTGCCCCTCCACACACACACATGGGGAATGCTGGTATATAGACTCTCGACATCTAATGTGACCAGAATACAGTCTTCTTTTAAACCCATTATTGGTGAGATCTTGTTTATGAAGTCTGTAGAGTCTTTTACATATGATGGCAATGCTTGCACATGAGTTTCAATAAAAGAGTCAACAAAGTTCGAGAACGGCTCTAGCATTGAGCCTATTCCTGCAATCACTGGTCTGCCTGGATAGTTGCCTTGTTGTGTTTTAGGTTTGTGAAATTTCTGTAAAATGTACAGGCATGGACGTATGGCACATTTGCAGCAAAGATATTCATATTCAGGTTTTGAGATGAGGTGGTTTAAAATAGGGCTCCAGATTAGAGCATATATCCCTTTGGAACATCTGCGTGGGATCAACACTCAGTTTTCTATAGAAACGTTCATTACTGAGTTGTCTCTGAATTTCTTCATTATATTTTTCATAGTCTAAAACAACCACAGCACCGCCCTTGTCTGCAGGTTTTATAACCAAAGATGAATCTTTCATTAATTCATTAAGTGCCTGTTCTTCTGTTCTAGTGAGATTCTTCAGAATGTGTTTTTTTTTGTCTCGTATATACTGACATGGCTTCTTGTTCGACTAACCTACAATGGGTATTAATCGAGGAGTTAACCATGGGACAGAATTTGCTTTTGGGCTTAAAATGGGTACCAGTTCTTTGATGTGTTTCTAGGCCCGAAACAGTGTTTTGTGAAAACACATGCTTAAGTTAAATCTTGCGAATTTAAACAGATCTACTTTCGTATCAAATGGTTTATCTGTACATGAAGGTACAAAAGAGAGGCCCTTAGATAAGACTGAGATAAGACTGAGACTTGAGCGTCAGTGAGGTTAATTATCGTGTCCTACTGTAGCTCCGTGTCCACGGCCTGTGTTCCTGGTCTCCTCTTCGACTACTTGCCTCTCCTACATCGTTTATTTTCTTTCGTGGAGCCTTGTGTTGCTTCCGGGCTAAAAAAACGGACTGTGTGCTATGGTAGCTGGAGTCACTGTCTGTAGGGAATTCACTCTCGGTGGATGCCTCTGTGTCCAAGTTTCCATGTCCTCCCACTGCTGCGTATCTGCGTCCCCCGATCAGTGTTGCGTCCCTACGTTGGCCTCTCCGTGCTCCTGTCCTTGGGCCTTCCCATGCGTACAACTGGTTAAGCTGGTAGTCCTCTGTGTCTCGATGATATTTCTTGATCTTTATTGCTTGTAGAAAGTCTCTGTATTTTCCAATGGACTGGCTGATTGTGTTGTCTATGGCTATAAAATTAGGGACTAGAATCTCCTTCATTATAATCTCATGTTCGCTAATCATAACTTCAACTTCTTTTGCTTCCTTCAACACATGTTTAACGATTAATAGCATTATATCTAGTGAACATTTGTTGAGTATTGCTCTGACGAAGGCCGTGAGGCCGATACGTAAGCTTATGAAATATCAGTGATACTACCAAGAGCAGTGTGCGGTTTCCTTTTTCCGACATTTAAATAAATAAAAAATATTGTTTTATGACAAACCATTTTCTACAAATCCGTCAAGGGACCAACTTTGAGAAGGTTTTAAAACAAAGGTTTCAAACCAATTCATGAATGTAATTGAATCTAGGTATGTTTAGCCTTTAATGTAATGGTATGAAAAACATTGGCTGAATATTAAACAATGACTTATCAGTGGTAACAATTTGACCTCCACAGGAAATCTTCACTGGCAATTCAAGAATATACTATATAGCCTAGAAATCTGGTTAAACTATCATTATGACATCATGGATGAATTCTAGAATATACTATATAGCCTAGAAACCTGGTTAAACTATCATTATGACATCATGGATGGCCAGTCCTTGTATTCATAGTGTAGTGAATTCATGCCAATAAAGCCCTTGAATGGAATTTAATTGAATTCAGGGGGTAGCCCTGAGCTGAACTCAAACCTGGGTTCAGCGACTGTCAAGTCAAAACCTTATAACTGTTATGCAAAGATGTCTGAACTTCTTGACGAGGTCGGTAGGTGTTGGGTTACGGTTGCTACAATAGCTTTCTCTATGAATTTGAGAGTGGTTACATTTCTCCAGCCCCCATCCCTCAGCTGTTTACCAAACCAAGTCTCTGGGCAGCCATTTTGTTGCTGTTTAATAAAAACACATCAATCAATCAACTAATCTGCAGTTCAAACACTGTTTTGGTAATAAGATGATGGGGTTGGAGAAATGTAACTACTTTCAAATTCATAGACAGACCTATGGATGCAAGGACTGACCATCCATGATATCAACATCATAGTTTAAAACCATGTTTTGAGGCTATACAGTGTTGATTTACATTGTTTCTAACCATTGGAGTAAAACAAGCTTATTTGGGGTTCTGATGGGGTACAACAGCTGAACTAAGTGTGTTATATGTGTTATATTCTCAAAGAATCAATGGCTATATATAAATAACTTAACCCTTTCACACGTACCATCACACGGGACGTTGAGTGAGGTTATTTTCCTGACAACACACTCCGAGGGCCCTCACCTCCTCCCTGTAGGCCGTCTCCTCGTTGTTGGTAATCAAGCCTACCACTGTAGTGTCGTCCGCAAACTTGATGATTGAGTTGGAGGCGTGCATGGCCACGCAGTCATGGGTGAACAGGGAGTACAGGAGAGGGCTCAGAACGCACCCTTGTGGGGCCCCAGTGTTGAGGATCAGCGGGGTGGAAATGTTGTTACTTACCCTCACCACCTGGGTGGGTGGCCCATCAGGAAGTCCAGTACCCAGTTGCACAGGGCGGGGTCGAGACCCAGGGTATCGAGCTTGATGAAGAGTTTGGAGGGTACTATGGTGTTAAATGCTGAGCTGTAGTCGATGAACAGCATTCTCACGTAGGTATTCCTCTTGTCCAGATGGGTTAGGGCAGTGTGCAGTGTGGTTGAGATTGCATCGTCTGTGGAGCTATTTGTGGGGTAAGCAAATTGGAGTGGGTCTAGGGTGTCAGGTAGGGTGGAGGTGATATGGTCCTTGACTAGTCTCTCAAAGCACTTCATGATGACGTAAGTGAGTGCTGCGGGGCGGTAGTTTTTTAGCTCAGTTACCTTAGCTTTCTTGGGAACAGGGACAATGGTGGCCCTCTTGAAGCATGTGGGAACAGCAGACTGGGATAAGGATTTATTGAATATGTCTGTAAACACACCAGCCAGCTGGTCTGCGCATGCTCTGAGGACGCGGCTGGGGATGCCGTCTGGGCCTGCAGCCTTGCGAGGGTTAACACGTTTAAATGTTTTCCTCACGTCGGCTGCAGTGAAGTCGGCGGCTGCAGTGAAGGAGAGTCCGCAGGTTTTGGTTGCGGGCCGTGTCAGTGGCACTGTATTGTCCTCAAAGCGGGCAAATAAGTTATTTAGTCTGCCTGGGGAGCAAGACATCCTGGTCCGTGACGGGGCTGGTTTTCTTTTTGTAATCCGTGATTGACGGTAGACCCTGCCACAAACCTCTTGTGTCTGAGCCATTGAATTGTGACTCTACTTTGTCTCTATACTGACACTTAGCTTGTTTGATTGCATTGCGGAGGGAATAGCTCCACTGTTTGTATTCGGTCATGTTTCCGGTCATCTTGCCCTGGTTAAAAGCAGTGGTTCGGGCTTCCAGTTTCACGCGAATGCTGCCATCAATTCACGGTTTCTGGTTTGGGAATGTTTTAATCGTTGCTATGGGAACGACATCATCAATGCACTTTCTAATGAACTCGCTCACCGAATCAACGTATTCGTCAATGTTGTTTTTGGACGCAAAGCGGAACATATCCCAATCCACGTGATCGAACCAGTCTTGAAGCTTGGAATCAGATTGGTCAGACCAGCGTTGAACAGACCTGAGCACGGGAGCTTCTTGTTTTAGTTTCTGTCTGTAGGCAGGGAGCAACAAAATGGAGTCGTGGTCAGCTTTTCCGAAAGGAGGGCGGGGGAGGGCCTTATATGCGTCGCGGAAGTTAGAATAGCAATGATCCAATGTTTTACCAGCCCCGGTTGCGCAATCGATATGCTGATACAATTTAGGGAGTCTTGTTTTCAGATTAGCCTTGTTAAAATCCCCAGCTACAATGAATGCAGCCTCATGTGCGACGTGAAGACAGGATTTGTCCAGGATATTATAGTTTACACAGGGTCCACCACTGACATTAAACATTATGAGGGGCTTGGGGTGTCAGGGTCCGTGGTGATGACCATGCTGGCTCCTCATCTCGGCAAGGGACACACTTTGTACGTGGACAATTGGTACAGCAGTCCCACACTCTTCCAGCATCTGCTCTCCAACAGCACAGGGGCCTGTGGCACAGTCAGGTCGAACAGGAAGGGGATGCCGGCATTCGGATGCAGGAAGATGCAGATAGGGGAGTTCCAGGAGAGCGGTCAACAGCTGGCAGTAAAGTGGCATGACAAATGAGATGTCCATGTCCTCTCCACTGTCCATACAGCAACCATGTCGGCCACAGGGAATGTGGATGTTACTGTAATTTAATTATACCAATGTGTTTTCATTAATTGAATTCCCTTAATCTATTTTATGAGAATTTGTAAGATTCTTGTTTGCATAAAATAGACGGAGACCAGTCTTATCAATAATAGGTAACATAATTTATTCTCTGAGCGCGCTGCCACGTTACCACGAGCAACAGTTTATATACAATAACATGACGTCATTTCATTGCTCCTAAAATGAATCTCCTCCTCCAGACCGGGTCAAAGGGAACTTGAAAGGTTCATTCTGAGTTCATTCTGACCCCCCTAGCACAGGACACACAACACAACTGAATTAACTTTTGACCCCTCAACATTATCGATCACCACTTAGCTGACAGTTCTAATTAACAGAAAACCTAGGAATGCACTCACTCTCTTATCTAAAACACCCCAGAGCTAAGTTTCGTCGGTTCAATCATAGGTTAACTACCTTATCTGCTTACTTAATCCACAACCCATTCGTTTCTGCCTAGTTGGAATGGTGTTCATTAACTTTAATTACTCCTTGTCCGTGTCACACAATCCCTTCTTATGAACTCATATTGGTTAATTAGATATAATAAAACAGAGTATAAGTTTACTTAGTTACAGTTCCATTTAAAATGATTTGTTCAGTCATTTAATCATAATTTTCCTAACAGTGGACCACCTGATGGGAGAGAGAAAGATCAAACCAGATTATGTGCTTGATTATAACCTCAAAATGTGGGCCGTGGATAAGGCGGACATGATAAACAGCTTTGTGGAATGCACTCGGAAAACGACCAAGTGGTATAAGAAGATATATTTCCAGCTGATCGACACTGTCCTCAACGGCAGCATAGTTCACCGCCAACTAATGGGTGAGATGATTACTGAACAAGTTATTTTTGGTAATTGGATGTACAGTTCACATACAAATCCATTATGCAATTATAGTGACAATATCTCACCCACCTACCCACTGCCTCATCATCCTCTAACTTTCCTCATCCTCCCCACTCCCTCATAGGTAAAGTAATTATCTACCAAAAATACAGAGAGAACCTCATGTGAGAGCTGCTGGAGGAGCACCACACCCCTCGGCGCCCATCCACTGGGGGTCGTCCTGCTGTAGACAATCCCCTACGCCTCACTGCACGGCATTTTCCCTGCAAAGTCCCTCAAACTGCTTCTCAAGGTAGTCGCACACGGAGGCACTGCAAAGTCTGCCTGTCTGGCGCCAGGAGAAGTAAGCAGAGGAAGATGACAAAATACATGTGTTTAGCTTGTGATACACCTCTATGTATTTCACCATGCTTTGAGGAGTATCATATGCTCAAGCATTATTGAGCACATCTGCAGCAATAAGTGAGTGACTGACCTGACAGGTGACTTGACAGGTGACCTGCCATGATACTATGCCTTTAGAGATGGGGGTGGAAATGCAGTAGTTGTTCAGTCACTGCATGGATATTAAATATGGGTTATGCATATTCAGTTTTTTGTCTTCTAGTAAAACAAGTTGTTGAACCAACTACCAATACTACAATAAAATAGATGACTATTACATATTGGCATATGTGTTTTCTTGCTGTGTTTTCATCCAGTAAAACTGTTAAGGAGTGTACGCTAGCATACAAAAGCTGTCCTCATTCTTCAGCTCCAAAGATGTCCAGCTCCAGTTATGATATTGGCAAATAATGTTTGTGGTTTCTGAAAGTACAGAATAAAGAGGAATTATTCATTAGAATACAATATAAGGATATAGCAATAAAACAATACTACAAAGAAGTAACATAATAAACACTGCTATAAAAATTGTTTATTGCATTGACAAAATTACAGATTTGAGTTATAACAGTACGAAACTAACTTTTGAGCTCCACAAGGGGGCAAGGCAGGGCAGAACAGAGCTATGCTGAATAGAGCAAATAAAGAAACCATGGTCATATTTTTTATTTATTTAACTAGGCAAGTAATTTAAGAACAAATTATTACTTACAATGATGGCCTACACCGGCCAAACTCAGACTATGCTGGGCCAATTGTGCGCTGCACTATGGGACTCCCAATCACAGCCAGTTGTGATACAGCCTGAATTTGAACCAGGGTGTTTGTAGTGGCGCCTCTAGCACCGAGATGCAGTGCCATAGACCGCTGCGCCACTTGGGAGTCATAAGGCCAGGATAGCTTCAAAATACAACACAAGCTAATAGTAGCTACGTAAGCACGATTGACTATAACACCATAAAGGTTATCAAATCTGTAACGTTACCTCACGTGTCCGCGGTTATAAGGAATATATTATGCTCCATACATACAGTGAGCTACAGCAGAAACAGCATACGGAAACTATTATAACGTAATAAGGCACTTACTTTGATAGAAACGCAGCCTGGATTTGAACCAGGGAGTCTGTAGTGACGCCTCTAGCACTGATGTGCTGCACCACTTGGGAGTCATAAGGACATGTAGCTTCAAAATACAACACAAGATAATACTTCTCTGACGCATTTAGCATTGTTTTACAGAGCTAATAGAATAATGTATCTACATAAGCACAATTGACTATAACACCATAAAGGTTATAAAATGAGTAACGGTATCTCACGTGTCCACGGTTATAAAGAATATACACAAATATATTATGCCCCATACATACAGTACGCTACAATAGAAATGTGGAATGGAAAATGGAAAAATGTGAACATGTGTGCAGATCCTGTTCTGACGGGAGATGAGCAAATGTCTGCAGACGTGAACTGCACAAACAATTGGGAAGTGCTTGGGGAATTTTGTCCGTGTCAGAAATTTCCCAAAAATGTAATTGTCCGCAAAAGTAAAAGTAAAAGTATTTTTATGTGAATGAATAAGGAGGCGGAACACACCTAAATTCAAACTGTTTTTAGAAAATAAAAACTTGTTAGAAAATCATTTGAAATTGAAGTTGAAACAGCCTATAAATATAAACAAGTTGCGTGCTTTAGTTTGAGGGCAGCGCGGATAAAATGTACTGTTACGTATCAATCACATTCTGGAATGGAGAGAACATTCTATCACGTGCATAAAAAAACTCACGCTGGAGCGACCGTTAGAGATATTTGGAACTCAAGCATGGGTTAAAAGTCCAAAAACGGATGTAGCAATTGCATATTTCCCCTTTAACACCACACATCAGTTCAACAACTGCAGAGTTTGTGCCTTGGTATTTAAGACAGTACTTACTAGTATTAATCAGGGCCCGGTTTCTCAAAACCATCTTACGGCTAAGTTCACCATTGGATGCCTTAAGATGCGTTTGGGAAACCGGGCCCAGAAATCCAATTCCCTCCTCTTCTTCCAATGTGACAGTCATCTTCCCCTTTTCCTCTTTCACTCCAAAAACTGCATCCTCCTTTCACTCTGAACGCGTCTTCCTTTTCTTTAATTGAAAATTCTTTCTCTTCTTCTTTCACTGTAACAGCCTCACCAACTTGTTTTTGTATTGAAACAGCCTCCTCTTCCTCCTCTTTGACGAGAGCTTCTTTCTCCGTCCAGCAGCCCCCCTCTTCTTTAGCAGGAGGAGAGTAGCTTAGTGAACTCATGGTCGGAGATGTTAGCTAGCTAGGCCAATGCTAACTTAACCAGCCCGCTAGCTGACTAATAACAACAACACCGTAAATATGAAATTAAATCGGATAACTAACTAGACGACAGAAGTGTGTTTAAAACACAGTGGCTAATAAACACTAAAGCATGTAAAGAGCTTTATTGGTTTGTCTATTTTGTCTAGCAAGCTACGGAGGTGGCTGACTAACTGTTGCTGCTGTTGAAAAAAGCATTCCGTCCTCTAGATTATACGTCACACTAGCAGCATTGGCTTAATGTCCCACATCGCCATCTGCTGACTGGAGTGGGTAATGCAGTTGAGTAAAACTTATATTTTATCTTCAGACAAAAAGTTAAAGTGTAGGAAGCATGAGTTTTTACTCACCAGAGTAACAATACCGTGTGGTTAAAGACTTAATAAGCTAGTTGTAGTCATTTTATGGTTACCTATAATTACAAACATGTTTTTGCGTTATTACATATTTATTAACTTATTTCGGGAAATCTTCTAAACTACCCACAATGCCCTATTTCCCAAGGTCATATGGATGATCAACTCTGTGCTACCGAGTTTGTATGCTAGTGTAACGGTGTAATGAAGTTACATTTTTAAAATATATTAACCTTTATTTAACTAGGCAAGTTAGTTAAGAACAAATTATTTTTTACAATGACGGCCTACCCCGGCCAAACCGTAACCCAGACGATGCTGGGCCAATTGTGCGCAGCCCTATGGGACTCCAAATTTACAGCCTGTTATAATACAGCCTGCTTTTGAACCAGGGTCTATAATGACGCCTCTAGCACTGAGATGCAGTACCTTAGACCGCTGCGCCGCTCGTGTGTTTACATTACACTCAGTGTAATACACTCAGTGATAAAGGTATGGGATTCTGGGTAATCCACAGCAGATTTTTGGACAATTTGAAAATTGAGTGGTCCTGGGATAGAAATGTATAAAGTTGACATTACATCATACAATCCACCTTTTAAATCATCAAATCAAATCAAATTTATTTTATATAGCCCTTCGTACATCAGCTGATATCTCAAAGTGCTGTACGGAAACCCAGCCTAAAACCCCAAACAGCAAGCAATGCAGGTGTAGAAGCACGGTGGCTAGGAAAAACTCCCTAGAAAGGCCAAAACCTAGGAAGAAACCTAGAGAGGAACCAGGCTATGTGGGGTGGCCAGTCCTCTTCTGGCTGTGCCGGGTGGAGATTATAACAGAACATGGGCAAGATGTTCAAATGTTCATAAATGACCAGCATGGTCGAATAATAATAAGGCAGAACAGTTGAACCTGGAGCAGCAGCACGGCAAGGTGGACTGGGGACAGCAAGGAGTCATCATGCCAGGTAGTCCTGAGGCATGGTCCTAGGGCTCTGGTCCTCCCCCGAGAGAAAGAAAGAGTGAAAGAGAGAATAAGAGAGAGCATACTTAAATTCACACAAGACACCGGATAAGACAGGAGAAGTACTCCAGATATAACAGACTGACCCTAGCCCCCGACACATAAACTACTGCAGGCTGAAACAGGAGGGGTCAGGAGACACTGTGCCCCCATCCGATGATACCCCTGGACAGAGCCAAACAGGCAAGATTTAACCCCACCCACTTTGCCAAAGCACAGCCCCCACATCACTAGAAGGATATCTTAAACCACCAACTTACCATCCTGAGACAAGGCCGAGTATAGCCCACAAAGATTTCCTCCACGGCACAACCCAAGGGGGGGCGCCAACCCAGACAGGAAGATCACGTCAGTGACTCAACCCTCTCAAGTGACGCACCCCTCCTAGGGACAGCATGGAAGATCACCAGTAAGCCAGTGACTCAGCCCCTGTAATAGGGTTGGGGGCAGAGTATCCCAGTGGAGAGAGGGGAACCGGCCAGGCAGAGACAGCAAGGGCGGTTCGTTGCTCCAGAGCCTTTCCGTTCACCACACTCCTGGGCCAGACTACACTCAATCATTTGACCCACTGAAGAGATGAGTCTTCAGTAAAGAATTAAAGGTTTCAGAACGAGTCTGCGTCTCTCACACGGGTAGGCAGACCATTCCATAAAAATTGAGCTATTTTGGACAAATCCCTGCTTCCAGCTGTTTGCTTAGAAATTCTAGGGACAATTAGGAGGCCTGCGTTTTGTGACCGTAGCGTACGTGTAGGTATGTACGGCATGACCAAATCGTAAAGATAGGTAGGAACAAGCCCATGTAATGCTTTGTAGGTTAGCAGTAAAACCTTGAAATCAGCCCTTGCCTTAACAGGAAGCCAGTGTAGGGAGGCTAGCACTGGAGTAATATGATCAAATTCTTTGGTTCTAGTCAGGATTGTAGCAGCCGTATTTAGCACTAACTGAAGTTTATTCAGTGCTTTTATCCAGGTAGCCGGAAAGTAGAGCATTGCAGTAGTCTAACCTAGAAGTAATAAAAGCGTGGATACATTTTTCTGCATCATTTGGACAGAAAGTTTCTGATTTTTGCAATGTTACGTAGATGGGAAAAAGCTGTCCTTGAAACAGTCTTGATATGTTCGTCAAAAGAAAAATCAGGGTCCAGAGTAACGCCGAGGTCCTTCACAGTTTTATTTGAGACGACTGTACAACCATCAAGATTAATTGTCAGATTCAACAGAAGATCTCTTTGTTTCTTGGGACCTAGAACAAGCATCTCTCTTTTGTCCGAGTTTAAAAGTAGAAAGTTTGCAGCCATCCACTTCCTTATGTCTGAAACACAGGCTTCTAGCAAGGGCAATTTTGGGGCTTCACCATGTTTCATTGAAATGTACAGCTATGTGTCATCCGCATAGCAGTGAAATTTAACATTTTGTTTTCGAATGACATCCCCAAGAGGTAAAATATATAGTGAAAACAATTGTGGTCCTAAAACGGAACCTTGAGGAACACCGAAATTTACAGTTGATTTGTTAGAGGACAAACAATTCACGGAGACAAACTGATATCTTTCCGACAGATAAGATCTAAACCAGGCCAGAACTTGTCCGTGTAGACCAATTTGGGTTTCCAATCTCTCCAAAAGAATGTGGTGATCGATGATATCAAAAGCAGAACTAAGGTGTAGGAGCACGAGGACAGATGCAAAGCCTCGGTCTGACGCAATTAAAAGGTCATTTACCACCTTCACAAGTGCAGTCTCAGTGCTATGATGGGGTCTAAAACCAAACTGAAGCATTTCGTATACATTGTTTGTCATCAGGAAGGCAGTGAGTTGCTGCGCAACAGCTTTTTCTAACATTTTTGAGAGGAATGGAAGATTCAATTTAGGCCGATAGTTTTTTATATTTTCTTGGTCATGGTTTGTTTTTTTCAAGAGAGGCTTTATTTCTGCCACTTTTAGTGAGTTTGGTACACATCCGGTGGATAGAGAGCCGTTTATTATGTTTATTATAACATAGGAGGGCCAAGCACAGGAAGCAGCTCTTTCAGTAGTTTAGTTGGAATAGGGTCCAGTATGCAGCTTGAAGGTTTAGAGGCTATGATTATTTTCATCATTGTGTCAAGAGATATAGTATTAAAACACTTGAGTGTCTCTCTTGATCCTAGGTCCTGGCAGAGTTGTGCAGACTCAGGACAACCGAGCTTTGGAGGAATACGCAGATTTAAAGAGGAGTCCGTAATTTGCTTTCTAATGATTATGATCTTTTCCTCAAAGAAGTTCATGAATTTATTACTGCTGAAGTGAAAGCCATCCTCACTTGGGGAATGCTGCTTTTTAGTTAGCTTTGCGACAGTATGAGAAATACATTTCGGATTGTTCTTATTTTCCTCAATAAAGTTGGAAAAATAGGATGATCAAGCAGCAGTGAGGGCTCTTCGATACTGCACGGTACTGTCTTTCCAAGCTAGTTGGAAGACTTCCAGTTTGGTGTGGCGCCATTTCCGTTACAATTTTATGGAAGCTTGCTTCAGAGCTCGGGTATTTTCTGTATACTAGGGAGCTAGTTTCTTACGACAAATGTTTTTAGTTTTTAGGGGTGCAACTGCATCTAGGGTATTGTGCAAGGTTAAATTGTGTTCCTCTGTTAGGTGGTTAACTGATTTTTGTCGTCTGACGTCTTTAGGTAGGCAGAGGGAGTCTGGAAGGGCATCAAGAAATCTTTGTGTTGTCTGAGAATTTATAGCACGACTTTTGATGCCCCTTGGTTGGGGTCTGAGAAGATTATTTGTTGCGATTGCAAACGTAATAAAATGGTGGTTCGATAGTCCAGGATTATGAGGAAAAACATTAAGATCCACAACATTTATTCCATGGGACAAAACTAGGTCCAGAGTATGACTGTGACAGTGAGTAGGTCCAGAGACATGTTGGACAAAACCCATTGAGTCGATGATGGCTCCGAAAACCTTTTGGAGTGGGCCTGTGGACTTTTCCATGTGAATATTAAAATCACCAAGAATTTGAATATTATCTGCTATGACTACAAAGGTCCGATAGGAATTCAGGGAACTCAGTGAGGAACGCTGTATATGGCCCAGGAGGCATGTAAACAGTAGCTATACAGTTGGCTGCATAGATTTCATGACTAGAAGGTAAAAAGACGAAGACGTCATTGAAATTTGCTATCGTAAATGTTAGCAACACCTCCGTCCTTTGCGGGATGCACGGGGGATATGGTCACTAGTGTAACTAGGAGGTGAGGCCTCATTTAACCCAGTACATTCATCAGGCTTAAGCCATGTTTCAGTCAGGCCAATCACATCAAGATTATGATCAGAGATTAGTTAATTGACTAGAACTGCCTTTGAAGTGAGGGATCTAACATGTGTAAAGGATTAGCATTTTAATTGTTATAATTATCACTCTGTAGTGACTTCTTGGTCGACCCCCCATTTCCCCTTTGTCTAACAAGCTGAATTTCATGTAACCACATTTACCATCTCTGTGAATTACTTAGTTAGTAATAAATAAATGATTTAAGACAATTGATGTATGGATGACTCATTGTGAAGACTGGGTTCGTGCAGATAACCAACAATTTACGACGTTTGGAATGAAACTAACGTGAGGTCAAATAAATAAATCATTAATCAGAGGACTATTGATCAGATATGAAAATATCTGAAAGGTTATATTGGGAAATTATAACTTTGTAATCTGAATACTTTCCTTAGTTCCCTGACTTCCTAGTTAATTACAGTTACATGATTATTCAGTTTAATCGTGTAATATCAATTACAGGAATCTTTGATAAAAACTAAGTCTTCAATTTAATGATAGTAAAGACAAGACATTTATGACGCCCCCGTGCAAGGAATCTAAGATAGAATTAGACTTTGCTGTGGAATTCTATATATCAATTGTACAGACTGCTTTGTATACATTCAAATTGGTTGTGTGTGTGTTCCCATTTGAGGAGGCTACAGAGAGCCTCCGGTAGTGGTTTTTAGCGTCAGAGCAATGAGTGATAAATTCCAGATTTAGTCCTTTAGGCGAAACGGTACTATTTCTGTCGGTCAATATTAACTTCTTGAGCCAGAAAGATTAGAAATTAGTAGATATTTGTTCGGTGACCGAGCCGAAGTATTTTTAGCTGCACTACCCGTGTGGACAGACTACAGGCATATCATATTATGTACCGTGTTGCTCCGGTCAACATAACGCTAGCAAAGTATGCCGAAAGGTTTAATGTGAGACGTCACTAGTAAACCCACCCTTTCCATGATGAGAGGCCCCTATTGAAAGGGCTTGTGAAGAAAAATCTTATTGCAAGAACTGGGAGCTCTTTAAATTTGAGGTGTCCAAATATCTTAGAAAATATGGTAGTAATCTTGCTAAGACCAGAAGAGCTGAGGAGGAAAAGGTGATCATTAAGATAACTTCCCTTTCTCAGATGTCCCCAGCTGACCTCTTGGGGGAGGAGAAGATGGAACTAATTGAGTTACAAAATAAACTGGATAATATATATAAATTAAAAGCAGAAGGAGCCTTTATTAGATCTAGGAAAAAATGGATTGAGGAGGGAGAACAGAATTCATCCTATTTCTTTAGACTTGAGAAATTTCACTCTAAAAATAACACTATCCATAAGTTAAACATTGATGGTGTTATTACAGATGACCAAAAATTAATCGCTAAATACTGCAGCAATTTTTACAGAAAATTGTATAGCTCTACGTACTGTCAGGAATCCACAGATATGTTTTTTTAACTCACTGAATAATGTTCACTCTATCAGTGATATAGAATCTAAACAGTGTGATGAACCCATCAAAGTTGAAGAGATTATAGAGTCTATCAAACATCTAAAGAACAATAAATCACCAGGTGTTGATGGAATTACATCAGAATTTTACAAATTATTTTCTGAACAAGTAGCTCCCTTCCTATTTGAAGTCTTTTTAGAGAGTATTAAAAACAATGTTCTCCCTCCTACAATGAGTCAGGGTTAATAACACTGATACCTAAGCCTAAAAAGAAGTGCTGCTCATCGATAACTGGCGTCCAATTTGTCTTCTTAATAATGACTATAAGATATTAGCCTCACTACTTGCAAAAAGAATTAAAGAAGTTTTGGATGCAATCATTGATGAAACACAGTCTGGCTTCATGAGGAACAGACATATTTCTAACAATGTCAGACTAGTATTAGACGTACTTGACTACTCAGACCTAATAACTGAGGATAGCTTCATATTATTTTTAGATTTTTATAAAGCATTTGACACAGTAGAGCATCAGTTTCTCTTCCACTCCCTTGAGAGACTTGGCTTTGGGGATTTTTTCTGTAAGGCTATTAAGACTCTCTATGAAAATGGTAACAGCTCTATCAAATTGAAATATGGCACCTCACCTAGATTTGAGTTAAAGAGAGGATTTAGGCAAGGTTGTCCTATCTCTCCGTACCTGTTTTTATTAATCACCCAACTTCTTGCAAACTCTTTAAATAATAGTCCTGTACAAGGTATTTCCATAGCTGGTAAAGAAATTATTATAAGCCAGCTGGCTGACGATACTACACTTTTTCTGAAAGACGCTAACCAAATTCCCATATCGATCAATGTGATACTACAATCCTTTTCCAAAGTGTCTGGTCTATATCTTAACATTAAGAAATGTGAACTCATGGCTGTCAAAGATTGTGTGACACCTTCATATTATGGTATTCCAGTAAAAGAAGAACTTACATATTTAGGCATAACCATTACAAAGGATCAGAAGTCTAGAGGCTTACTGAATTTTAACCCTCTTATTAAACAAAAACCAGAAGAAACTAAATCCATGGCTACAGGTGGACTTATCTTTAAAAGGTAGAGTCCTAATAACCAAGGCTGAAGGTATCTCTAGACTAACATATGGTGCTCTATCTTTATATCTTGACCGTAAAATAAGCAAGGAGATAGACCAAATGCTTTTCAACTTTCTTTGAGAAACCGTACCCATTACATTAGGAAAACTGTTGTAATGAACACTTATGAGAATGGTGGACTGAATTTTCTGGATTTTACTACTTTAAATAATACTTTCAAGATCAATTGGATAAAACAATTCCTAAGAAGACCCACTTCTATCTGGAATTTTATTCCTCATCATGTCTTCTCTACTTTTGGTGGCCTTAACTTCATGTTGTTTTGCAATTATAATATTGACAAAGTTCCAGTGAAACTTTCTGCTTTTCATCGGCAGGTTTTCTTGTCATGGTCCTTAATTTATAAACACAATTTTTCTCCACACAGATATTATATATGGAATAATCGGGATATATTGTATAAAAATACCTCTCTGTTTTTAGAATATTGGTTCAGAAATAATATCCTATTGGTGAGCCAACTGGTAAATGCAGAGGGTCTTTTACTCAGTTATAAAGAATTCTTATCACTTTACAAGGTCCCTGTAACACCTAAATATTTTGCAATTGTTTTAGATGCCATTCCCTCAGGTGTTGCTATGTTATTCAGGAACATGTCAAGACCTGACCCTCAGAGCCTACCTTCTATTGACCCTGTTGACTCATCAGTAGGAAAGATTTGTTTCTCTTTTGGTCCATTCAACAACAGAGAGATACGATCCTTGTTTCAGCAGGATGTTGTATCTATACCTTATGTCATGCCTTATTGGAATGGATTTATTGATAATATCTGTTGGAAAAAAGTTTGGATGTTGCCACAAACATACCTACTTGTTAACAAAGTTAAGGAAGTTTCCTTTAAAATTATTCATAAATATTATCCTGCCAACCACTATATGAAGAAGTTTAAGGAAAACATCAACTCAAATTGCTCCTTTTGTAATGACCACCCAGAAACAGTTGTGCATCTTTTTTGGCATTGTATGCATGTAAGAAAACTGTGGCAAGACATCAGTAGGTTTATAATTGAACACATTTATGAAGATTTTACACTATTGTGGAGAGATGTACTGTTTGGATTCTTTACATACAATAGAAATAAGCGGAATCATTTTTATGTAATTAATTTCATTATTCTTTTGGCCAAATTTCATATACACAAATGTAAATTTACAAACAGAAAACCACATTTTCGTACCCTACAAAAATAAATTGAACTGTATTTTAAGACCGTTAAATGCTCTACTAACAAAAAAGCTGTTAGAATTGTAAGTATATGCATGTCCCTTAAGGTCCTTGTGTAATTGTAATGTGATATTGTACCCCCTAGCTCGATTGTCCATTGTTTGTAATCTATGTATGCTTGTGTTCCCTCATGTGCTTTATGTATTGATTTGTTGTTATAAAATAAAATAAATGTTAAAAAAAATAATAAATTAAATGAGAGGACCCTATTCCGTGCTTAGAACGTGATATAGCTGGCACGAGAGGCTAAGCTAACAGAGGGAACATTTTTCACTTCCTGTGTTCCGTTTAAATTTGTCCGCCTTGCGCGACGGAAGTCCCGCTCTTTGTACCTCCGTTTGATTTCAGCATTCAGCATCAATAGTGGTGAAGAATAGTAAGTACATCTAAAAAAAATAGTTGGAAATCCAAACGTGGATCACGTTAAAATAATCCAGCAATCTCAATTGCTTGGGTTTATCGTCTCATTCAATTTATTTATTTAAAGGTTCTTCCAATTAAGTGAGACACCTTAAACTTGGCAATAGTAACATAGATGAACCAACTTTCCAGGTGAATTTAAAGTTTCATTCCCAGATAGCCTATACAGGTTTGATTATTCATTAAATTTGATCAATCAGTAAAATCTGCTTCTGCAAAGCACAATCAATCAGTCCCGCCTCCAGCGGGAATCCCATAAGGCTTTGGCCTGAGGGGAAAGTGTACCATAGTGGTAAATGTACCTAACATTATCGTTATGATAATCCAGCAATCCCAATTACTTGGGTATTATTGGGTCTCATTCAATTTATTTATTTAAATTGTCGAACATACCTTTCTAGGTTCTTCCAGTTAAATGTGACACTTTAAGCTTTGCAATAGTAACCTAGATGAACCAATTTCCCAGGTTAATTTAAAGTTTAATTCCCAGATAGCCTATCCAGGTATGATTAATCATTATCATTGATTAATTCAATTTGCTTTTGCAAATCCATTTCCTTTCAAAATGTTCTAATAATGTGCAAGCTATCAGAGGGGGTCGTCCCCACTCGCCCGCTAAGTAGTGAACCTCCACCCGCAAATGGATTGATCTCTGACCTCAGCAGCGATACCAACCCTAATTATTCCATTAGTGGAAAAGCAGACAACAACGCTTTCCATAATCCACCATCGGGTGCAGGCCTCGTAAAGGTTCTCTCCAGTCTAGCCCTGATGTCTTGCCACCCAAGATTGGCATCTGTCCAATACCGCAGTGCACAGCTGAAGCACAAGCAGGTAATGGGAGACAAAGGGATTGAGGGAGAGAACAGAGAAACCAATGACAAATGCAGAAAATTGAAAAATTCTGCTAGCTATGGAACTGCGCTTGAAAACTGAACAATTAAATGTAATTGTAAAGACGTATGATGATGAACAAGCACAAGCTCTTCCACAAAATCGTCTTCTACAGGAACAAAATCATATGCTACAGGAACAACTCGATTTAGCCAAAACTAAATACGATGATGTTTACGCCAAACTAGATAAATCTGAAGAGTTATCTACAAACAGGAGTGCTCACAACTTGATAAAATGCATGCAGTTTTGTTGAACGTTACTCAAAGTAACACGGTTCTACTCAAAACGCGGCAGACCAAAGACGATCAGTTAATGAACACAATGACAAAGTTGGATTACAAATCAGCAGAACTCGTTGAAGTCGCTGACCAAATGAATGATGAGAGAACTCAGGTGATGAAGATGGAAATATTGATTTCTAAGCAAGCGGAGGAAATCTCATCACTGAGTCTCTCGCTCCGTACTCAAGAACTCTATCTGCAAACCATGACAGATAAGTTTGAGACCGAAAGGAGCAAGTGTGACACTCACGTGTCCAAAATTAGTACTTTAAGCGCTCAAGTGGACTCTGCAATGCAGCAGAATACCACCCGTAGGTATCATCTGGAAGAAGTCCAGAATGATCACGCTCTACAGCGTGACTACCAATCCAAGCAACCGGAGCCCTGTACTCACAGGAGTAAAGACGATAGGTTTCAGACCTTACCTCCATTAAGTGTCCCTCAGTCTTCTCCTATTGGCCATTCGGCACTTAGTAATATTGCGCCTCTTGGCCAACAACAACAAGGCTTGGCTTCTCCTCTTGGCCTTTCGGCCCCAATCTCTCCACAGGATGAAGCCAACCCTCTCCGCCCGCTTGGCGCGGAATACCTTGACAAACTCATCAAGAATTTCCCCACCTTTGACCCCGTTCCAGGTCAGCCAAACGATACTGAGACGTTCCTAGCTGACATAGAGGACGCGTTGGATGGCTACCCAAATGCTACGGGTTCTGACAGGGTTTACCTGTTGAAGCGAACATAGAATAGACACGTGACAAGGTTCATTCGTCTACAACAGCAACACTTACTAAATGACTACGCTAAACTTGCCACAGCTTTGAAATTAGAATTCAGTGGTTCCTCGACTCGCAAACACGATAGCACACTGGCTAACACCGTCAAACAAGCTCGGAACGAACACCCACAAGCTTACTATCATAGGCATCGTTCAGCTTACTTTGGCTTACTCACTGAAACAGGCATGGAAGACCTGTTACCTTTTAAACAAATGTTCCTGTTGAACATGTATCCTACCTTCATTACCTACTTGGGCCCTGCCACCCATGTTGGCTTGCCTATCTTACAACTCAGAGAGCTTGCAAGCACAGCTTTTGAGGCATCAAAAGTTCACAACGCTAAGAGCCCTGACGATTTGGTTTTGAAGTTTGACCAGGAGCACTCACTCCAGTCAGAGGGTGCATTATCAGGTATTGGAGCGTTGAGAGATGACGCACAGCAACAGTTTCTACCACAGAACTATGATTCCAATAACCCCCACAGTCGAAATAACTGTAAAGTACGTTGCCATCAACATGACTACCGCTACAATCGACCTGTTCGCTACGTTCCTGCACCCAACCCACAAAAAGTGTCAGAACACAAGGGTAACAAAGGGTTGAAGGATGATCAAAACGTAGACCAATGTTCTCCAGAAATTCCACCACGGGAAGAACTAAAGCGAGAACAATTTGAGAAAAGGGTAAAAGATAAGTCACAAGGACTAGACGGGGAATTACCAGACACCAGGTCCGCAGGATTAACACCCATAGCAAGGACGTTAAAGTTCTAATTTCTCCCGCTCTCATTCAAGACCCTATCCAGGGTGCGCTTGATCAAGAAACAAGCCCCCGGGCTTTGTCTATAGACTCTGATACAAAGGTTGTGAAGAAAAAGGTCAAACGCTTCGTTAAAGCCAAGCGCACTCAAAATCGGAAAAGTCAATCTGCTTCCACCTTGAACAGAAATGGCACATCACGTCGTTGCGAAAGACCACTCCACTTTGTGGGGAATATGTCCACTAACCACAAATCTAAACAGCCATACCTGGAAACAGTCCTGGAGGACTGCTTAACTTGTCATGCGCTAATTGATTCGGGTGCGACAATATCACTCATCTCTCAAACATTGCTTGATGATCTCAAAAGGGCTTTGAAGCCAACTAAACGTTGGTTACATATTTACATTACATTACATTTAAGTCATTTAGCAGACGCTCTTATCCAGAGCGACTTACAAATTGGTGCATTCACCTTATGACATCCAGTGGAGCAGCCACTTTACAATAGTGCATCTAAATGCACTAAAGTGGAACGATGCGACACTACACTTCGAGGGGTCACTCAGACTACCTCGTCTCTCACATTGAGAGTCATGCTGAAACTACACTTCAAGGACGTATCGCTCGTTCACCCTGTGTATGTTACCAGCCTCGAAACTGTAACCCTCCTACTTGGAGCAGACTTGATGGATCGGTTACTCCCATTGATGGATTGGAAAACCAACCAGGTATGGTCACAGGCCACCGTGCCTTCTCCACTGACCACACTGTCCTCCCCTAACGCTAGCTGCAACGCAGTCATTCACGAGGGGTATCTGTCGGGAGCACCACTTGGGAAAAATACATTTAGAAACCTCTTGGGGCAGAATCCGATCCAAGGAGATATTATGATATCTCGACACATTCCATCAGCCAACTTGATTGACCATTCTTTTCATGATTTTGAGCCAGCTGTCTCTGTGAATACGCAACTTCCCTCCTCCTTGCAGTCATGCAATACGGTAGTTGAGTTAACTGTAAGGTTGCAAGATTGAATCCCCGAGCTGACAAGGTAAAAATCTGTCATTCTGCCCCTGAGCAAGGACCCACCGTTCCTAGGCCGTCATTGAAAATAAGAATGTGTTCTTAACTGACTTGCCTAGTTAAATAAAGGATAAATAAAGGTGTAAAAAATATATACAGATTTCCAATTGTTATGATAACTTGAAATTGGCCCTAACTAATCGACCATTCCGATTAATCGGTCAACCTCTACTTTCAACTGTTCCTTTTGCAGACGTGTTTGTCCATAAAAGGGCATACAGTGGCCCCACACCCCCAACACACCTCCAGAGAGTGGCCAATCGGTGTCTGCATCTTGTACCCCTTACATCCGCCCACAACCCCTCCACTTGATTCCGCCCCATGTCTCTGCTGACTGATGAGCTTCTTGAGGGCTTACTTCGTGGCCGGGTCGCTATAGTGCGTGATGCCATTCACCGCCCACTGCTTTGGATCTTTAACACAGTCCTCCTCATGCCCAATGACGGTGGAGTGCAGCCAGGCTGTATCGTATCCGCTCTGTTGCCACAAGCACCCCATTTCTGCATTCTGCCTATCCATCTTCTTCACGCGGCCCACCCGGACCTTCAGCTGCAATACCACGTGTTCTCCAGTGGGGCACCCAGCAGGGTAACCCTGCGCCTTGGCTATGTCCTGACTGCAGTAGACCCCCGGGCCCAACGTGCCCTCCGCCGAGGGCCGGAACCCCCCTGTGATGAAGGCTCGAGCCCTATCACGGTGGGTGCCGTGGTACACGGTGTATCCTTGTCTGCCCTGTGGTGCCTGGCCAGGTTTCAGGACAATCTGCTTCTCAACCCCAGCCTCCTCAACCAGGGGTGTCAAAGTGAACTGCACCAACTGTTCGAATGTTCTGGCATGGCTCTGCAAATATATTAATGGACACATAGTTGACTTTATATAAACCATAAATTTGTAAACTGATGAGATTAATCAATCAAATGTATTTATGAAGACGTTTTTACATCAATAGTTATCGCAAAGTGCTTTACAGTAACCCAGCATAGACCCCAAAGTGCATGGAAGTGGCTTGTAAAAATTCTCATATAAGAACCTGTAGAGGATCCCAGCTCAGAGAGCCTATCCTCTTCTGGCTGTACTTCGTAATCATCAGTGACAAAATCTATGACTCATGGCATTCTTATTGGTGAATCGTTGTGACATATGAAATATGAGTGAGAGTGTAATCAATGTGTAATAACTACAGCAAAATTGTATGAACATGTTATATTATTATGTAACGTGATATCATATTCAGGTCCTGATTGGTCAAGAAGCTTATTTGACGTGTCAAATAGTGTTATTTGAAACGTCTAATAGTGTTATTTGACATGTATTTTTTTAACACGCAAAGACCCAAATGGCGTTCCATATGTACCGGGTTAGGCTATATGTGTTCTACATACACATCAATAATGTATTGATGAAAAAACATATTGAAGACATAGACATAGAGTTTTTCTTTTCTAAAATCTCCCCACTCAAATGATTATTTACTCGAAGTATGTTTCCATGATTTATTCCTCCCCAAAAGATTATTGACTAAATCTAAATTCAATCTGAAGCGCTGAAGATCCACTTTATAAGGCGATTGACAAAGGCAATGTTTCCACAGTTGCGGATACTGCATTCATGGTAAACGCTGTATATGTCGGCTCAATCAGAAATTATCTTTAAACGTGAACTGACAAAGGCAATGTTTCCACAGTTGCGGATACTGCATTCACGGTAAACACTGTATATGTCAGCTCAATCAGAAATGATCTTTAAACGTGAACTGACAAAGGCAATGTTTCCACAGTTGCGGATACTGCATTCACGGTAAACACTGTATATGTCAGCTCAATCAGAAATGATCTTTAAACGTGAACTGACAAAGGCAAAGTTTCTGCAGTTGCGGAGGCTGCATTCACGATAACATCATCCTCATCTTTCACTCTGAACACGTCTTCTTCTTCTTTCACTGTAACAGCCTCACCCCCTACTTCTATTTTTACTGTGACATCATCTTCTTCCTTCTCCTCTTACACGAAACGTTTCTTTCTGCTTCTTTCTCCGTCCAGCAGCCCTCCTCTTCTTTAGCAGGAGGGGAGAAGTTTAGTGAGCTCATGTTCGGGGATAATAGCTAGCTAGCATTAGCGTAGTGCTAGGCTAATTTATCAAGCCAACTCAGTTAGCTGACTTACAACAACGTATGAAATGAAAAGTAGATACGATATAGTGTTGATTACACAGTGGCTAAACACCAACACAATCCAAAGAACTTCACTATTTCGGCTGTGTTGACTAGCAAGCTACCAAGGTGGCTGACTAATTGTTGTTGTTGAAGAAGCGTCCCGTCCACGAGATTATACGTCTCAGTGACAGAATCACCTGAAAGACGCACATCGCCATCTGCTGATGGTATCGCAGTTGAGAAAATACTTCCAGACAAAAAGCTAAAAAGCGATTGACCGGAAAAACCAATGACTCCCTTTAAAAAAGGGTGATGTGGCATCAGAAACATTTATTATTGTCACGTTCTGACCTTTATTTCCTTTGTTTTGTATTTATTTAGTATGGTAAGGGCGTGAGTTGGGTGGGCAGTCTATGTTTGTTTTTTCTATGTTTTGGGGTATTTCTATGTTTCAGCCTAGTATGGTTCTCAATCAGAGGCAGGTGTCATTAGTTGTCTCTGATTGAGAATCATACTTAGGTAGCCTGGGTTTCACTGTGTGTTTGTGGGTGATTGTTCCTGTCTCTGTGTTTTGCACCAGATAGGGCTGTTTTTGGTTTTCCACGTTTATTGTTTTGTAGTGTTCATGTTTATCTGTTTTTATTAAACATGAGTCAATATAACCACGCTGCGTTTTGGTCCTCCTCTACTTCACCACAGGAAAACCCTTACAGAATCACCCACCGCAACAGGACCAAGCGGCGTGGTAACGGGCAAAGGCAAAAGCAGCAGCAGGAGAAGGAACAGAGGCAGCAGCAACAGGAGCAGCAGCAGCAGCAGTGGGAGAGGTTGCACTACTTGGAGAAATGGACTTGGGAGGAGATTCTAGACGGGAAAGGACCCTGGGCAGAGCCAGGAGAATATTGCCGCCCCAAGGCCGAGCTGGAGGCAGCAAAAGCAGAGAGGTGGCATTATGAGGAACTAGCATGGCAGAGCGGATGGAAGCCCGAGAGTCAGCCCCAAGAATTTATTGGGGGGTGGCTCACAGGGAGTATGGCTACGCCAGGTAGGAGACCTGAGCCAACTTCCTGTGGTTACCGGGGGGCTAGAGAGACCGGGCAGGCACCGTGTTATGCTGTGGAGCGCACGGTGTCCCCAGTGCGGGTGCACAGCCCGGTGTGGTACATTCCAGCTCCGCGTATCGGCCGGGCTAGAGTGGGCATCAAGCCAAGTGCCATGAAGCCGACTCTACGCATCTGGTCTCCAGTGCGTCTCCTTGGGCCGGCTTACATGGCACCAGCCTTGCGCACGGTGTCCCCGGTTCGCCTGCATAGCCCAGTGCGGGCTATTCCACCTCGCCCGCACTGGCAGGGCGACCGGGACCATTCAACCGGGTAAGGTTGGGCAGGCTCGGTGCTCAAGAGCTCCAGTGCGCCTGCACGGCCCGGTCTATCCGTCAACACCTCCACGCACCAGCCCTCCGGTGGCAGCCCCCCGCACCAGGCTGTCTCTCCGGCTCATCCTTACAGAGTCTCCCGCCTGTCCGGCGCTGCTGCCGGAGTCTCCCGCCTGTCCGGCGCTGCTGCCGGAGTCTCCCGCCTGTCCGGCGCTGCTGCCGGAGTCTCCCGCCTGTCCGGCGCTGCTGCCGGAGTCTCCCGCCTGTCCGGCGCTGCTGCCGGAGTCAAGGCGCCAGAGCCCCTCAGCCTAGAGGCGCCAGAGCCCCTGCCCCTCTGTCCCGAGCTGCCCCTCTGGCCCAGAGCTTCTGCCCCTCTGTCCCGAGCTTCTGCCCCTCTGTCCCGAGCTTCTGCCCCTCTGTCCCGAGCTTCTGCCCCTCTGTCCCGAGCTTCTGCCCCTCTGTCCCGAGCTTCTGCCCCTCTGTCCCGAGCTTCTGCCCCTCTGTCCCGAGCTTCTGCCCCTCTGTCCCGAGCTTCCGCCCCTCTGTCCAGAGCTTCCGCCCCTCTGTCCCGAGCTGCCCCTCTGTCCAGTGGGGTCATTGAGAGGGGTGGCCATGGTTAGAAAGCCACGGAGGCGGACAATAAAGTGGACTAAGACAATGGTGAAGTGGGGTCCGCGTCCTGCGCCAGAGCCGCCACCGCGGACAGACGCCCACCCAGACCCTCCCCTATAGGTTAAGGTTTTGCGGCCGGAGTCCGCACCATTGGGGGGGGGGGTACTGTCACGTTCTGACCTTTATTTCATTTGTTTTGTATTTATTTAGTATGGTAAGGGCGTGAGTTGGGTGGGCAGTCTGTTTGTTTTTCTATGTTTCGGCCTAGTATGGTTCTCAATCAGAGGCAGGTGTCATTAGTTGTCTCTGATTGAGAATCATACTTAGGTAGCCTGGGTTTCACTGTGTGTTTGTGGGTGATTGTTCCTGTCTCTGTGTTTTGCACCAGATAGGGCTGTTTTTGGTTTTCCACGTTTATTTATTTTGTAGTGTTCATGTTTATCTGTTTTTATTAAACATGAGTCAATATAACCACGCTGCGTTTTGGTCCTCCTCTACTTCACCACAGGAAAACCCTTACAATTATAGTGTAAAAATGTACTACAATGTGAAGCTAAACAGAATAACTTTGGTCATACCCACTCAGCACGTGATGTCAATGGACGTTGAATTATGGGCGATATCAGGTCTGTCTGCTGTGGCCGCTATTTCACCCCAAAATAGTCATCCCCAGTTGGACTGTGTATAACTATGTAATTGTCTCTCAGACAAGGTGAATTTTTATCAATATACACTCTAAAAAGTAAAGATTCCTGGAGTATCCTGTAGGGGTTCTTCAAATTGAAACTGTGGGGGAACCCATAAAAGTTATTTGAAGAACCTTTTTGGGGTTAATTTTTTAACTCCCTGCTCCCTCCATTATAAAATAAATATTTTAATAATCACAATATTCACTATTGATTTTAATTTTATTTAGTGGCACTGCAAATGTGAATTAATATTTACAAAACAATTTACCAAACAAAACACATTACAATATTGCAACATTTCTGCAGACATGTCAGACCATATTAAATAATACATTTACTTTGTATAGTGCTTTTCATGACATAAAAAAATGAAAAAATAATGATGTACAATAAAAACACACATTAAAAATGAATCAGAAGGTAAATTAACAATATTGTACTTGATGCTAAATACAGATGTGTGTATATTGTGTGTATATCGTATCCACTTAGTTATGTTAGGAAGTTTGACATCTTTATGACCAGCCCTGGTAACTTCACCCCAACTTATCTTATCCCCAGAACACAAAAACTTAAGAACATAAGTGTTTTTCTGAAATTTTATGGAAAATAAAAAATACAGCCGTAGCAGAGCCAAGTCCCATGGGGACATCCTCGAGGGCGTGGATGTTCTCCCCATCAAATGCCAGCGGGATTTCACTCTCATGGTGAAATAGATTTCCGCCGATGTGCAGTAAAGGAGTGAAGAGCGGTGAAATCTGTGTCAACAAAAGTAAGAAAAGATTAATACACATACAATTAACCAAGAACATAACAAATGTTCAGCTGTAGTTTTATATAAGCATAATGTAATGTTTCTGAAGAAACATATGATTGGTGCATAGGCATACCTTGTCACGGACATAAAGGCCACTCGGGTCCTCATTGAAGAGGTAGGGCAAGAGCAGGGTCGCTGCTGTGGTCTCCAGTCCTAGTAAAGTAAAGCAATGATCTTACTACACTTGCTAATTTTATTACAAAATACATTAGAGAAAGGGAAGGAATAAGAGCAAGTACCTCTTCTGTTTTGTCCTTCAGGGACTGTCAAAATAGCAGGATGATGTCCTCACCCCTGCCTCGCCTCTCTACCTCTGCTAGTCCTTGAATTCTCTATGTGTCTATATCCATTCCATGGACTTGATTCTTTTCTGAGAAGATCTGAAAAAATCATTTGCACACATTTGTATGCTAATAGATTTCAGTTTGTATTGACCGCTATGTAGGTTAAATGCACACTTCAAATGCAGCTGTCCTACAACATGTATCTTCTTCTTGATCCCAATTGCATTGTGTCCATGTTCTGTCCTATAAGAATTTCAAAGGAAGAGAAAATGTGTCGAAGAATTACAAGCATTAAAACATATATATATATATTAAATAAATACTGAAAGATAAATGGTATCGACATACAATGTAATGTAAAATATAATAACATATTGGAAAAAGCACTAGCCATTACAGTACTGCCATACAGGCCTAATATCACATTTCAAGATATCTTTGTACACAAATGGTTTAATATTTTATCAGGCTGACTTGAAAGATTATGCACAACATTTTGCTGCGTGGCAATACTGTGTTTGGATTCTGAAGGGCATTTATACAAAAGAGGAAGTCTAGACACTGTATTAATACCATTATGCACTTGAATCTCATCTACAGCTACCATCTAGACTATTAATTTCCCTCCACAAGGGAGCGTAGATGTGACGTTTCCAAAATGGGATAGTATTGTACATGTAACGTTTCCTAAATGAGATAGTATTGTACATGTAAGGTTTCCTAAATGGGATAGTATTGTACATGTAACGTTTCCAAAATGGGAGAGTATTGTCCATGTAAGGTTTCCTAAATGGGATAGTATTGTACATGTAAGGTTTCCTAAATGGGATAGTATTGTACATGTAACGTTTCCAAAATGGGATAGTATTGTACATGTAAGGTTTCCTAAATGGGATAGTATTGTACATGTAAGGTTTCCTAAATGGGATAGTATTGTACATGTAACGTTTCCAAAATGGGATAGTATTATCCACATAACGTTTCCAAAATGGGATAGTATTGTCCATGTAACGTTTCCAAAATGGGATAGTATTGTTCATGTAACGTTTCCAAAATGGGATGGTATTATCCACATAACGTTTCCAAAATGGGATAGTATTGTACATGTAACGTTTCCAAAATGGGATAGTATTGTACATGTAACGTTTCCAAAATGGGATAGTATTGTTCATGTAACATTTCCAAAATGGGATAGTATTGTACATGTAACGTTTCCAAAATGGGATAGTATTGTACATGTAAGGTTTCCTAAATGGGATAGTATTGTACATGTAACGTTTCCAAAATGGGATAGTATTGTACATGTAACGTTTCCAAAATGGGATAGTATTGTACATGTAACGTTTCCAAAATGGGATAGTATTGTCCATGTAACGTTTCCAAAATGGGATAGTATTGTCCATGTAACGTTTCCAAAATGGGATAGTATTGTACATGTAACGTTTCCAAAATGGGATAGTATTGTACATGTAACATTTCCAAAATGGGATAGTATTGTCCATGTAACGTTTCCAAAATGGGATAGTATTGTACATGTAACATTTCCAAAATGGGATAGTATTGTCCATGTAACGTTTCCAAAATGGGATAGTATTGTCCATGTAACGTTTCCAAAATGGGATAGTATTGTCCATGTAACGTTTCCAAAATGGGATAGTATTGTCCATGTAACGTTTCCAAAATGGGATAGTATTGTCCATGTAACGTTTCCAAAATGGGATAGTATTGTACATGTAACGTTTCCAAAATGGGATAGTATTGTCCATGTAACATTTCCAAAATGGGATAGTATTGTCCATGTAACATTTCCAAAATGGGATAGTATTGTACATGTAACGTTTCCAAAATGGGATAGTATTGTTCATGTAACGTTTCCAAAATGGGATAGTATTGTACATGTAACGTTTCCAAAATGGGATAGTATTGTACATGTAACATTTCCAAAATGGGATAGTATTGTACATGTAAGGTTTCCAAAATGGGATAGTATTGTTCATGTAACGTTTCCAAAATGGGATAGTATTGTACATGTAACGTTTCCAAAATGGGATAGTATTGTTCATGTAACGTTTCCAAAATGGGATAGTATTGTACATGTAACGTTTCCAAAATGGGATAGTATTGTACATGTAACATTTCCAAAATGGGATAGTATTGTACATGTAAGGTTTCCAAAATGGGATAGTATTGTTCATGTAACGTTTCCAAAATGGGATAGTATTGTACATGTAACGTTTCCAAAATGGGATAGTATTGTACATGTAACGTTTACAAAATGGGATAGTATTGTACATGTAACGTTTCCAAAATGGGATAGTATTGTACATGTAACGTTTCCAAAATGGGATAGTATTGTACATGTAACGTTTCCAAAATGGGACAGTATTTTACATGTAACGTTTCCAAAATGGGATAGTATTATCCACATAACGTTTCCAAAATGGGATAGTAATTGTACATGTAACGTCTCCAAAATGGGATAGTATTGTACATGTAATGTTTCCAAAATGGGGTAGTATTGTACATGTAACGTTTCCAAAATGGGATAGTATTGTACATGTAACGTTTCCAAAATGGGATAGTATTGTACATGTAACGTCTCCAAAATGGGATAGTATTGTACATGTAAAGTTTCCAAAATGGGATAGTATTGTACATGTAACGTTTCCAAAATGGGATAGTATTGTACATGTAACATATCCAAAATGGGATAGTATTGTACATGTAACGTTTCCAAAATGGGATAGTATTGTACATGTAACGTTTCCAAAATGGGATAGTATTGTACATGTAAAGTTTCCAAAATGGGACAGTATTGTACATGTAACATATCCAAAATGGGATAGTATTGTACATGTAACGTTTCCAAAACGGGACAGTATTGTACATGTAACATTTCCAAAATGGGACAGTATTGTACATGTAACGTTTCCAAAATGGGATAGTATTGTCCATGTAACGTTTCCAAAATGGGATAGTATTGTACATGTAACGTTTCCAAAATGGGATAGTATTGTCCATGTAACATTTCCAAAATGGGATAGTATTGTACATGTAACGTTTCCAAAATGGGATAGTATTGTTCATGTAACGTTTCCAAAATGGGATAGTATTGTACATGTAACGTTTCCAAAATGGGATAGTATTGTACATGTAACATTTCCAAAATGGGATAGTATTGTACATGTAAGGTTTCCAAAATGGGATAGTATTGTTCATGTAACGTTTCCAAAATGGGATAGTATTGTACATGTAACGTTTCCAAAATGGGATAGTATTGTTCATGTAACGTTTCCAAAATGGGATAGTATTGTACATGTAACGTTTCCAAAATGGGATAGTATTGTACATGTAACATTTCCAAAATGGGATAGTATTGTACATGTAAGGTTTCCAAAATGGGATAGTATTGTTCATGTAACGTTTCCAAAATGGGATAGTATTGTACATGTAACGTTTCCAAAATGGGATAGTATTGTACATGTAACGTTTACAAAATGGGATAGTATTGTACATGTAACGTTTCCAAAATGGGATAGTATTGTACATGTAACGTTTCCAAAATGGGATAGTATTGTACATGTAACGTTTCCAAAATGGGACAGTATTTTACATGTAACGTTTCCAAAATGGGATAGTATTATCCACATAACGTTTCCAAAATGGGATAGTATTGTCCATGTAACGTTTCCTAAATGGGATAGTAATTGTACATGTAACGTCTCCAAAATGGGATAGTATTGTACATGTAATGTTTCCAAAATGGGGTAGTATTGTACATGTAACGTTTCCAAAATGGGATAGTATTGTACATGTAACGTTTCCAAAATGGGATAGTATTGTACATGTAACGTCTCCAAAATGGGATAGTATTGTACATGTAAAGTTTCCAAAATGGGATAGTATTGTACATGTAACGTTTCCAAAATGGGATAGTATTGTACATGTAACATATCCAAAATGGGATAGTATTGTACATGTAACGTTTCCAAAATGGGATAGTATTGTACATGTAACGTTTCCAAAATGGGATAGTATTGTACATGTAAAGTTTCCAAAATGGGACAGTATTGTACATGTAACATATCCAAAATGGGATAGTATTGTACATGTAACGTTTCCAAAACGGGACAGTATTGTACATGTAACATTTCCAAAATGGGACAGTATTGTACATGTAACGTTTCCAAAATGGGATAGTATTGTCCATGTAACGTTATGCCCCCTTGTGAGTTAATAGTATTGCATGCTGTAGCAGGCTATATAAAGAGGAATACCTCCATTGACGATTCAGTTCGTTGTAACATCTCGTCTGGACAGGTCACCATCCTTAGTTAGTTAGTTGGTCAGTTAGTTAACGTTAGCTAGTTCATTCTCACAAAAGTGAGAACTGTTCTAGATTGGAAACTTACGTTAATGAGTGTAAAGCCATGTTGGCTTGATGGAAACCATACACAATATATGGTAAATAATATAGTTCAGGAAATAATCCAAACCTAGTTCTGCCTAGTTAGGACATAACGTTATCTAGCAAGATAACGGTACTGTACTGTAGCTCATACAACGCCGACGGTCAAACCCGGCTTTCTAATATTTACGTTAATTAACTATAGTAACGTTATGGAAGATATTCACAGAAAACCATAATTGTCTTCGTTATTCATTATTAGTATGCTATATTATTATAATACATTATTTTGAGACATATTCAGAGCCAAACATCAACCCAACTTAACCTTTTTAACTGTTGTCGCATCCAAACTTGTCACCATCGTTTTCAGTTGTAATTGCGAAGTTCCCGGAAGAAGTCCAGCAAGATCGGAGGTTCCTCGATGAACCCACCTTCTAACAAGTTCTTTGAAGAACCTTTTGGGTCTGTTTTTCATTGACCAAGAACTTGTTCTCAGGGGATCTGAGAACAACTCCAGTTGAACCCTTCATTTTAGAGTGTAGTCGGCTCTATTTACTCTCAGATTCAAACATGCTGATTAGCATCAACGATTAAGTCAGCTGCTGCTCCAATACAGTATTACATTTACATTTAAGTCATTTAGCAGACGCTCTTATCCAGAGCGACTTACAAATTGGTGCATTCACCTTTTGACATCCAGTGGAACAGCCACACAGTATGAGGTGAGACGGTGAACAGATGTTGAACTGGGCAGTCAGCTGCTGCTGCTCCAATACAGTATGAGGTGAGACGGTGAACTGATGTTGAACCGGGCAGTCAGCTGCTGCTGCCCCAATACAGTATGAGGTGAGACGGTGAACTGACGTTGAACTGGGCAATCAGCTGCTGCTGCCCCAATACAGTATGAGGTGAGACGGTGAACTGACGTTGTACTGGGCAGTCAGCTGCTGCTGCTCCAATACAGTATGAGGTGAGACTGTGAACTGACGTTGAACTGGGCAGTCAGCTGCTGCTCCAATACAGTATGAGGTGAGACGGTGAACTGACGTTGAACTGGGCAGTCAGCTGCTGCTCCAATACAGTATGAGGTGAGACTGTGAACTGACGTTGAACTGGGCAGTCAGCTGCTGCTCCAATACAGTATGAGGAGAGATGGTGAACTGACGTTGAACTGGGCAGTCAGCTGCTGCTGCTCCAATACAGTATGAGGTGAGACTGTGAACTGACGTTGAACTGGGCAGTCAGCTGCTGCTCCAATACAGTATGAGGAGAGATGGTGAACTGACGTTGAACTGGGCAGTCAGCTGCTGCTGCTCCAATACAGTATGAGGTGAGACGGTGAACTGACGTTGTACTAGGCAGTCAGCTGCTGCTGCTCCAATACAGTATGAGGTGAGACTGTGAACTGACGTTGAACTGGGCAGTCAGCTGCTGCTCCAATACAGTATGAGGAGAGACGGTGAACTGACGTTGAATTGGGCAGTCATTCATTCTGTACGAGTCTATCAAATCAAAGTCTGGTCTATCGTTGTTGATATTGAACAAGCCTACTGCACATTGTGGTGGAAATTCTAACTATTCAGGAGAGACTTTTATATTTCTTCAAACAATCAACCTTTATTTGATAAGATTTGTAATAATGTAGCTGGTCAGCCCTACACTCTGAGGTGGAAGGCTGAGAGCTCGATGACACAAGGAGTTCAGAAGCCTTATATAGTCAACCTATCTTGTGCATATAGAAAACACATGATCTTGGTATGTGCCCTTGTGTGGAGAACGAGACACAGACTAACTGTGAATTGGTCTACTCGTTTTGTAGCAACAGATAGTTATTCTAGTTTTCCAGTGAGGTGTCAAAACAACAGGAAATCACTCTAGACACAGTTCCTCTGAAGTAGATCAATTGTTCCCCGAATTGGGGCAAGCAAGCGCCTTTGGCCTGTCTGTCGAGAGGGTGTGTGGATGCACACCCAGACAAACATACACATAAACTTCTCAACCTTAAAAAGATCCTTCAACACATTAGAAGTCATATCAACTTAAAGAGGTTAACATAGATTTTCCCTCACAACATTGCACAGAGATAAATCAGACCCAGCCTGAACTGTGTTATGTCCTGCTATGTAAAAGAGACAGAAGAATGCACAATGGTCAATGCTATCTGGGATCCTTGGGACATCTCTACCCTAAACCCTAACCTTAACCCCTACCTTAACCATTTAAAATGTCAACTTCAATGCGCTAGTGACGTCCCAAGGATGTATCTTTTCCTGAAAATACATGATCTAAGTGATTAATAGTTGGCATTCAGCAGTCATAAAGCCTTATTTACTTTAATGAACTAATAAAATAGTCATTTTGTCAGACAGCAGCTCTGCACTTTATTGACTGGCTGATCCATTCATCCTTCCATACCTCCTCAGCCTTCCTCTCCTCTGAAAACCCAGTGAGGGTGGAGCTCAGTCAGAGAGCTGTTGAGGAAGAACACTTCTACAGCCAGAGAGGTGAGAGGTCACACATGGTTTAGATGGTAAATATTAATGTCACCTTAGCGGTTCATCACGTCATCAAAAAGGGAATATGTTCCATCATCTATGTTTATTTACATTAGTGCAAATTGTCCACTAATTTCTCACCCCTTTTGGCTGTATGAAAGTTAATTTTCCCTCAGGCACATGCACTTATTTGATATTATGAAGGTAATTTGTGTCAAATGTACTTTTCCCCATTCATTCACCCCATCTCTTTACATTGCTGATGCATATTCGGTGGCCAGACTCAAATTCCGAACACAATGCCCATCCTGGCAGATCTAAACCTAATGCAGCACATTGTGACTTTTGTGCATCCAGACCTAATGCAGCATGGAGTGATCAGATGACAGAAGTCACATTTAGGTGCCCGGTGTAACTGAGATCATAGATGCTCTATATCCATTACTTTGAGTGTTTTATATAATATGACTAAATGTGTTTCTTTCTGTGTTGCAGGGGCAGTCAAAAAATGGAACAGAAAGGCCACAGAACATGACATAAGCAGAGCTGTGGGAGACCACAAGCACCTGGTAGAGCCGGGGGTGGTGTTTACCACTCCACCACACCTTCAGCAGGCTGGAAAAGTGGGATTGATACTTTTGTTTTTCCATACTAAGACGGACCAAGAGTCTGTTGATTGGCCAGTCATTGGGTTCATTTGTTGAAATCAAATCAAGCTTTATTAATACAGCACATTTCAGACATGGATGCAACACAATGGCTTCACAGGAAAAAATAAAGAAAATAAACAGAAATATTTAGTACACAACAAACAGAAGACTAACAACTAATGAACATTCTAAGGAAAGTCCATTGATTAAAATATTAATTGGATGCAACATCCAACCCAAAATATAAGCTTGTTTTTTAGGAGTGACTCTGAAAGACACTATGGGGGTGTCCACTGATAATTGACTAGTAACAACAACTGGGACATAAAAGACACCCACCACGAGACCCACTAAATCTGCCCAAGAAGAGGCAAAAAAAAAAAACACACCAAAAAGGTGGAGCAACTAAAGGTGTTGACTCTCCACATCCATCAAGACAACTGGAGCACTGGGCCAGACACTCTTAAATAGAACCTGGACCAGCTCAGGTGAAACACATACTGACTAACGAGGTGACACCAATCAGTGCGTCCTACGTGCTAACGAGCTATACGTTTAGGAAGAAGAGAGTTCTCGAAGTCCAACCTCAAAACATAAATGGAAAAACCAAAGCCTGTAAAATCTTCCCCTTTAAGACAACAAAGATATCCTATATTTTTGATGGACAAGTTTGCTCACCACCAACAGAAAACAACTTCCATTTCACAATATAATCAACTAAAATGCTTCGCCTTCTACAATATAAACATGGTGTCTACTGGCTGGGAACAATTAAAAACATGTATTTCTAAATAATAATATACAATCGTATAATTTCTATAGAATCCTAAAACTAACTAGCTTCTAGAACTCTCTTTCCCTTGGAACGAGCTCAAACAAAACTCATCTCAATAGGGAAAAATGTGCAGTGAAAATAAATTAAGCTCCATGGCAACGCATATCGATTTGGGGGGAAATCAGGTTGAACCTGCTCTTGAAACTAACACAACAAAACAAAAAAACACATGGAAATGGAGATATCTTTTACCTCACTGGTTAGAAGACAACCTGCAGAAGACAGTCAGCTACATTTTGGAGTGATGCATTTAAATGTAGGGGTCGCTAAACAAAGAGAAAACACTTATTTGTCATCACTCATCGATATCCTGTTGAAATAAGTTGTGCCGAGTCCTGTTAAAACTAACAGCTCAAAAACCACACAGAATCTGGGAATAATGTGTCCATCCCTGGTTAGAGGACAATTTGTAGAAAACAGCTAGATACATTTTGATTAAAATGGGTCGCCAACGCGGTAAGTAATACAGATCTTTTTTGTTAAATCTCATTAATAGTACTCTTTCAATTCAGAGCCTGGTCTACATTGTGACATCATTAAAATACTTATTCTACAATGTTAAAACATTCTACATTGTGACATTATTTCACTGATTCATGAAACAACTCCTTCATGTATGCATTTTCTGATGTTTGATCAGAGATCTTTAATCAGAGTATCTTGTCACATTGATCGCAGCTATAAGGTTTTTTCTCTCCTGTGTGTGTTCTCTGGTGCGCTATCAGGCTGTTTGAGTAAAACTCTTCAAACATTGAGTACAGATACATGGTTTCTCTCCTGTGTGTGTGTTCTCTGGTGTATCTTCAGATAGCTAGACGCAGCAAAACTCTTCCCACATTGATTACAGCTATACGGTTTCTCTCCCGTGTGTGTTCTCTGGTGTATCTTCAGATAGCGAGATGTAGCAAAACTCTTCCCACATTGATTACAGCTATAAGGTTTCTCTCCTGTGTGGGTTCTCTGATGTATCTTCAGATCGCCAGATATGATAAAACTTTTCCCACATTGATCACAGCTAAAAGGTTTCTCTCCAGTGTGTGTTCTCTGGTGTGATTTCAGGTTGCCTGACTGAGTAAAACTCCTCCCACATTGAGCACAGCTATAACGTTTCTCTCCTGTGTGTGTTCTCCGATGTACTACCAGGCCCTTTGACTGAGTAAAACACTTCCCACATTGATTACAACTATAGCGTTTCTCCCCTGTGTGTGCTCTCTGGTGTATTTTCAGATAGCCAGATGTAGTAAAACTCTTCTCACATTGAGTACAGCTAAATGGTTTCTCTCCTGTGTGTGCTCTCTGGTGTATTTTCAGATAGCCAGATGAAGTAAAACTCTTCCCACATTGAGTACAGCTATAACTTTTCTCTCCTGTGTGTGTTCTCTGGTGCACTATCAGGCTGCTTGACTGAGTAAAATTCTTCCCACATTGAGTACAGCTATAAGGTTTCTCTCCTGTGTGTGTTCTCTGGTGTAATTTAAGTTCTGATGAAAATTTGAAATGTTTCCCACAGTCAGAGCAGCAGTGAGATTTCTTCCCTCTGGGTCTCTGCTGGTGTTTTTTGAGGTGTTCTGATCTGGAGAGACTCTTCTCTGCCTTGTCAGCATCATGATGTTGTTGAGGCTCCCCAGGGGATCCACGATAGTCACATCTCTCTCCTGTGTGAAAGTCAGAAAGATGGTTAAAGTCCCACAACAACAGAAATGTACTGTTTGAGGTAAAAGGTGAAGCCTGAAGTAAAATAAAATAACGTATTGAAGGTGATTTGCAGGACAACTCAGGATGGTAAGTTGGTGGTTGAAGGGTATCCCTCTAGTGGTGTGGGGGCTGTGCTTTGGCAAAACGGGTGGGGTTATATCCTTCCTGTTTGGCCTGTCCTGGGGTATCATCGGATGGGGCCACAGTGTCTCCTGACCCCTCCGGTCTCAGCCTCCAGTATTTATGCTGCAGTAGTTTGTGTCGGGGGGCTAGGGTCAGTTTGTTATATCTGGAGTACTTCTCCTGTCTTATCCGGTGTCCTGTGTGAATTTAAGTATGCCCTCTCTAATTCTCTCTTTCTTTCTCTCTCTCGGAGGACCTGAGCCCTAGGACCATGCCTCGGGACTACCTGGCATGATGACTCCTTGCTGTCCCCAGTCCACCTGGCCGTGCTGCAGCTCCAGTTTCAACTGTTCTGCCTGTGATTATTATTATTTGACCATGCTGGTCATTTATGAACATTTGAACATCTTGGCAATGTTCTGTTATAATCTCCACCCGGCACAGCCAGAAGAGGACTGGCCACCCCTCATAGCCTGGTTCCTCTCTAAGTTTCTTCCTAGGTTTTGGCCTTTCTAGGGAGTTTTGACAAGATGACCAAGAAGTTGATTGAGATAACGAGTTCAATTACATATCACATAGCGAAAGAGATGGAACCAATTCTATTTGGAGAAAGACGGTTTCAGAAAGTTGATTCGAACTTTAGACCTAAGATACGAGATTCCGAGCCATAAATACTTCAGGAAAACATGTCTGCCAGAACTCTACACAGAATGTCGGGACAGAGATGCCAAGGAAATCCGTAAAGCTTCATTCTTCTCTACCACTGCCGACTTACGGTCAAGCTGGACCACAGAGCCATACATTAGCCCCATAATTCATTACATTGACGACAACTGGAAGCTGCAAAGCAAACACCTTCAGCCCTCTTATTTCCCAGATGAACACATCGGATAAATAATTTCAGCTGGGCTGAGGTAGGCACTTTCATCCTGGGGCTTGAAAGAGTCGCGTCAAGTATGTATGACTACCAACTGTGGATGGAACACGGTCAAAGCATTGGAGCTGAACAAAATGGACAAGACTGTAGATGGAACACGGTCACAGCATTGGAGCTGAACAAATGGACAAGACAGTAGATGGAACACGGTCAAAGCATTGGAGCTGAACAAATGGACAAGACAGTAGATGGAACACGGTCACAGCATTGGAGCTGAACAAATGGACAAGACAGTGGATGGAACACGGTCAAAGCATTGGAGCTGAACAAATGGACAAGACAATGGATGGAACACGGTCAAAGCATTGGAGCTGAACAAATGGACAAGACACAGGCTACACATTGCTATTGGTAAGTTTAAACGTCCAAAACACAGAGCAGGTAGAAAAATAACCTCACTTAAAAACAGCATAACTTAAATTGCAGAATAACTATTGTATTCTTTATCTCCTCTGTTTAAAGTTATAGCTGACTACACTGCCTGATCCTTCTTATGCGTTAAGCAGAATATATACCACTATGCAAATCCATCATATTTGTAATATGTAAATGTGTGCAATGTCCAAACATTACATTGCCTTTATTTATAATTAATACATTAGCCTCTGGTTTCAATGTATTCTCTCTTTCAATTATAAATATCCTACTATATAAATGATCCTGTTTTCTATAGCTCTCTTAATCACAACAGTAGTATGTAAATCTATAGATGGATTAAATGCAAGGAAGTGGTCAGCATATTTTCCTATAGTTGGAAGAAGCAGAAGGCCCTGACAAGTCCACAGGATAAACTGAGCCTGCCTCTCAACAAGCTCATCACAGAATCCCTGATAAGGTGGGGATCTCCATTGCAGATGATGGAAACAGTCCTGGAGCAGGAAAAGGCCATCACACAAGTCCTGGCAGCAGACAACAACAACAAATGCACAGCACCTTGCACCCTCCTGGCAAGAAATTGAGGTCTTTGAATACAACGACTTGTCAACAGCTGTAATAATTTGACCCCCACAGGAAATCTACACTGGCAGTTATAGAAAGACCCATTTACTATATACCCATTGATTCTTGAAGAATATACACTACCATTCAAAAGTTTGGAGTCATTAAGAAATGTCCTTGTTTTTGTCCAATAAAATAACATCAAATTGGTCAGAAATACAGTGTAGACATTGTTAATGTTGTAAATGACTATTGTAGCTGGAAACTGCTGTTTTTTAAAAATTGAATATCTACATAGGCGAACAGAGGCCCATTATCAGCAACCATCACTCCCGTGTTCCAATGGCACGTTGTGTTAGCTAATCCAAGTTTATAATTTTAAAAGACTGATTGATCATTAGAAAATCATTTTGCAATTATGTTAGCACAGCTGAAAACTGTTGTTCTGATTAAAGAAGCAATTAAACTAGCCTTCTTTAGACTAGTTGAGTATCTGGAGAGTTCTTTGGGAAGAATTAAACTTGGTTAAGGTACTCTGGTGTCCGTGAGTTATTTACTCTGAAAAATTTGAACCTAACACCAGAATAGAAAGAGGAGTGGGAGGCCCGGGTGTACAACTGAGCAAGGGGACAAGTACATTAGAGTGTCTAGTTTGAGAAACAGACGCCTCACAAGTGCTCAACAGCTTCTTTAAAACGCCAGTCTCAATGTCAACAGTGAAGACGCGACTCCGGGATGCTGGCCTTCTATGCAGAGTTGCAAAGAAAAATACATATCTCTGTCCAGTGTCTGTGTTGTTTTGCCCATCTTAATCTTTTATTTTATTGGCCAGTCTGAGATATGGCTTTTTCTTTGCAGCATCTCGGAGTCACCTTTTCACTATTGACATTGAGACAGGTGTTTTGCGGGTACTATTTAATGAAGCTATCAGTTGAGGACTTGTGAGCTTTTCATTAAAAAACAAAGGACATTTCTGAGTGATCTCAAACTTTTGAACAGTAGTGTAACTTATAAATGCTTCAAATATTTCAACTGTATTACACCATCAGAAACCAAAACATTGCATAACTCCACTGTATAGCCTCGAAACCTGGTTAAAACTATGATTTTGACCTTATGGATGACCAGTCCTTGTGTTCATAGTGTAGTGAATTCATGGGGTAGCCCTGAGCTGAACTCAAACCTGGGTCCAGCGACTGTCAAGCCAACACCTTATAACTGTTACGCCAAGATGTCTGAACTTCTTGACGAGGTCGCTAGGTTTTGGGTTACGGTTGCTACAATAGCTTTCTCTATGAATTTGAGAACGGTACTGTTCCCCAGAAAAATCTGCAGTTGAAACAATAACAAAGATGTCATTCCACCACTGTTTTGGTCATAAGATGATGATGGGGCTGGAGAAATGTAACTACTCTCAAATTCATAGACAGACCTATGGATGACCATCCATGATATCAACATTATAGTTTTAACCATGTTGAGGCTACAGTGTTGGTTTACATTGTTTCTAAACATAGGAGTGAAAACTAGGCGAACTAAGCCCATGAGGCATGTTTTATGTTCTTCAAGAATCGATGGCTACAAATAAACAAATTTAAAAAGTCTAAATCTAGATGTAACTATTGAATATTTCCCCTTTAACACCACACGTTAGTTAAAAAACTGCAGAGTTTGTGCCTCTGTTTTTAAGACTCCTCTATTTTTAAGTCTCCTCCCTAAGTTTGTTTTATTCACTGCTTTAGCACACTCCACCAACCCTGATGTCCTAGCCATGTCTGAATCATTGCTTAGGAAGGCCACCAAAATTCCTGAAATTTCCATTCCAAACATCTTCCGACAAGATAGAACTGCCAAAGGGGGCGGAGTTGCAATCTACTGCAGAGAGAGCCTGCAGAGTTCTGTCATACTATCCAGGTCTGTGCCCAAACAATTCGAGTTTCTACTTTTAAAAATCCACCTGTCCAGAAACAAGTCTCTCACCGTTGCCGCTTGTTATTGACCCCCTTCAGCCCCCATCTGTGCCCTGGAAACCATATGTGAATTGATTGCCCCCCATCTATCTTCAGAGTTAGTACTGTTAGGTGACCTAAACTGAGATATGCTTAACACCCCCACCATCCTACAATCTAAGCTAGATGCCTTCAATCTCACAAAAATTATTAAGGAACCTACCAGGTACAACCCTAAATATGTAACCATGGGCACCCTCTTAGATATCATCCTGACAAACTTGCCCTCTAAATACACCTTTGCTGTCTTCAACCAGGATCTCATTGCCTGCGTGCGTGATGGGTCCGCTGTTAAACGACCACCCCTCATCACTGTCAAACGCTCCCTAAAACATTTCAGCGAGCAGTCCTTTCTAATTGATCTGGCCCGGCTATCCTGGAAGGACATTGACCTCATCCCATCAGTAGAGGATACCTGGATGCTCTTCAAAAAAGTGCTTTCCTCACCATCTTAAATAAGCATGCCCCGTTCAAAAAATGTAGAACTAATAACAGATATAGACCTTGGTTCACCCCAGACTTGACTGCCCTTGACCAGCAAAAAAACATCCTGTTGCGTTCTGCACTAGCATCGAATAGCTCCCGCGATATGCAACTTTTCAGGAACCAATATACTCAGTCAGTTTGGAAAGCTAAGGCTAGCTTTTTCAAACAGAAATGTTAAAAGTTTTGGGACACTGTAAAGTCCATGGAGAATAAGAGCACCTCCTCCCAGCTGCCCACTGCACTGAGGCTAGGAAACACCGTCACCACTGATAAATCTACGATAATCGATAATTTCAAGCATTTTTCTACGGCTGGCCATGCTTTCCACCTGGCTACCCCTACCCCAGCCAACAGCTCAGCACCCCCTGCAGCAACTTGCCCAAGCCCCCCCCGCTTCTCCTTCACCCAAATCCAGACAGCTGATGTTCTGAAAGAGCGGCAAAATTTGGATCCCTACAAATCAGCAGGGCAAGACAATCTTGACCCTCTCTTTCTAAAATTACACTCTGAAATCGTTGCAACCCCTGTTACGAGCCTGTTCAACCTCTCTTTCGTATCGTCTGAGATCCCCTAAGATTGGAAAGCTGCCAGGGTCATCCCCCTCTTCAAAGGGGGAGACACTCTAGACTAGAGGTCGACCGATTAATCAGGGCCAATTTCAAGTTTTCATAACAATCGGAAATCTGTATTTTTGGGCGCCGATTTGCTGTTTTTTTTTTATTTTTACACCTTTATTTCATCTTTATCTGACTAGGCAAGTCAGTTAAGAACACATTCTTATTTTCAATGACGGCCTAGGAACGAGGCAGAACGACAGATTTTTTACCTTTTCAGCTTGGGGGATCCAATCTTGCAGTTAACTAGTCCAATGCTCAAACACCTGATAACATTGCACTCCACGAGGAGCCTGCCTGTTACGCAAATGCAGTAAGCTAAGGTAAGTTGCTAGCTAGCATTAAACTTATCTTATAAAAAAACAATCAATGACTGTCATTGCTCCAATGTGTACTTAACCATAAACATCAATGCCTTTCTTAAAATCAATACAAAGTATATATTTTTAAACCTGCATATTTAGCAAAAAAAAAAATCAAGATTAGGAGGCAATATTAACCAGGTGAAATTGTGTCATTTCTCTTGCGTTCATTGCACGCAGAGTCAGGGTATATGCAACAGTTTGGGCCGCCTGGATCTTTGCGAACTAATTTGCCGGAATTGTACGTAATTATGACATAACATTGAAGGTTGTGCAATGTAATAGGAATATTTAGACTCATGGATGCAACCCGTTAGATAAAATACGGAACGGAATAAACGTTTTGTTTTCGAGGTGATAGTTTCCGGATTAGTCACAGGTATATGGTTTAGAGAGAAATAGTCGACGCGTTATAATTCCTGTAATAACTTGCGGCTGAACTTGAAAGGGGTTCCTTCGTTATTTTACCGTTCATGTCTTCCATTGAGAATGTCTTGATCTGCTTCAAATAAGGTTTGTGTTTCGTGCAGGCTTAAACCGCCTCGGCGTTTTGATACCCGTGTAAATCTCACTAGGATAAGGTAACGTTTGTCAACATATTTTCATAAATCTATTCTACAAAAAAAAAAAATTGCTTATATTTAGCCAATATTGATCAGTTACCTTGTCCTATGGATATCAACACAGTTATAAAATTGGCACGAAACACAGACCTTATTTTAAGTGAATCTAAAAATATCCTATGGAATAAATGAAGGAACCGCTTTTCAGATTTTGCTAGGTGTCATGGGAATTATGACTCGCACTTTGGTCGTCAATTCTTACCATGCCCATTATTAAAATAGGATTTCCTGCATATAGGAATTACAGTTTTTGTTTTCAACATTCATCACAGGTAACTTAAACTCTATTTTTATTCAAACAGTTGAGAGTATTTGTCTCCTAAGCAGACTCTTCAGTATCATTGTCACTTCAGAGCTGTGTGTGTGTGTATTTATGTATTATATTAAGTTAAAATAAAAGTGTTCATTGAGTATTGTTGTAATTGTCATTATTACAAAAATGTGTGTATATTCTGTATGATACACTGCTCAAAAAAATAAAGGGAACACTTAAACAACACAATGTAACTCCAAGTCAATCACACTTCTGTGAAATCAAACTGTCCACTTAGGAAGCAACACTGATTGACAATACATTTCACATGCTGTTGTGCAAATGGAATAGACAACAGGTGGAAATTATAGGCAATTAGACACCCCTAATAAAGGAGTGGTTCTGCAGGTGTTGACCACAGACCACTTCTCAGTTCCTATGCTTCCTGGCAGATGTTTTGGTCACCTTTGAATGCTGGTGGTGCTTTCACTCTAGTGGTAGCACGAGTCTACAACCCACACAAGTGGCTCAGGTAGTGCAGCTCATCCAGGATGGAACATCAATGCGAGCTGTGGCAAGAAGGTTTGCTGTGTCTGTCAGCGTAGTGTCCAGAGCATGGAGGCGCTACCAGGAGACAGGCCAGTACATCAGGAGACGTGGAGGAGGCCGTAGGAGGGCAACAACCCAGCAGCAGGACCGCTACCTCCGCCTTTGTGCAAGGAGGAGCAGGAGGAGCACTGCCAGAGCCCTGCAAAATGACCTCCAGCAGGCCACAAATGTGCATGTGTCTGCTCAAACGTTCAGAAACAGACTCCATGAGGGTGGTATTAGGGCCTGACGTCCACAGGTGGGGGTTGTGCTTGCAGCCCAACACCGTGCAGGACGTTTGGCATTTGCCAGAGAACACCAAGATTGGCAAATTCGCCACTGGCGCCCTGTGCTCTTCACAGATGAAAGCAGGTTCACACTGAGCACATGTGACATACGTGACAGAGTCTGGAGACACCGTGGAAAACGTTCTGCTGCCTGCAACATCCTCCAGCATGACCGGTTTGGCGGTGGGTCAGTCATGGTGTGGGGTGGCATTTCTTTGGGTGGCCGCACAGCCCTCCATGTGCTCGCCAGAGGTAGCATGACTGCCATTAGGTACCGAGATGAGATCCTCAGACCCCTTGTGAGACCAAATGCTGGTGCGGTTGGCCCTGGGTTCCTCCTAATGCAAGACAATGCTAGACCTAATGTGGCTGGAGTGTGTCAGCAGTTCCTGCAAGAGGAAGGCATTGATGCTATGGACTGGCCCGCCCATTCCCCAGACCTGAATCCAATTTAGCACATCTGGGACATCATGTCTTGCTCCATCCACCAATGCCACGTTGCACCACAGACTGTCCATGAGTTGGCAGATGCTTTAGTCCAGGTCTGGGAGGAGATCCCTCAGGAGACCATCTGCCACCTCATCAGGAGCATGCCCAGGCGTTGTAGGGAGGTCATACAGGCACGTGGAGGCCACACACTACTGAGCCTCATTTTGACTTATTTTAAGGACATTACATCAAAGTTGGATCAGCCTGTAGTGTGGTTTTCCACTTTAATTTTGAGTGTGACTCCAAATCCAGACCTCCATGGGTTGATAAATTTGATTTCCATTGATAATTTTTGTGTGATTTTGTTGTCAGCACATTCAACTATGTAAAGAAAAAAGTATTTAATAAGAATATTTCATTCATTCAGATCTAGGATGTGTTATTTTAGTGTTCCCTTTATTTTTTTGAACAGTGTATATGTACATTTATTTTTAAATAAATCATAATCGGTCGACCTCTACTCTAGACCCAAACTGCTACAGACCTATATCCATCCTGCCCTGCCTTTCTAAAGTCTTCGAAAGCCAAGTTAACAAACAGATCACCAACTATTTCTAATCCCACCACACCTTCTCCACTATGCAAACTGGTTTCCGAGCTGGTCATGAGTGCACCTCAGCCACGCTCAAGGTCCTAAACGATATCATAACCACCATCGATAAAATACAGTACTGTGCAGCCATCTTCATCGACCTGGCCAAGTCTTTCAACTCTGTCAATCACCACATTCTTATCGGCAGACTCAATAGCCTTGGTTTCTCAAATGACTGACTCGCCTGGTTCACCAACTACTTCTCAGATAGAGTTCTGTGTGTCAAATCGGAGGGCCTGTTGTCCGGTCCTCTGGCAGTCTCTATGTGGGTGCCACAGGGTTTAATTCTCAGGCTGAATCTTTTCTCTGTATATATCAATGATGTCGCTCTTGCTGCTGGTGATTCTCTGATCCACCTCTACGCAGACGACACCATTCTGTATACTTCTGGACTTTCTTTGGCCACTGTGTTAACAAACCTCCAAACGAGCTTCAATGCCATGCAACACTCCTTCCGTGGACTCCAACTGCTTTGAAATGCTAGTAAAACTAAATGCATGCTCTTCAACTGATTGTTGCCCGTCCAGCATCACTACTCTGGACGGTTCTGATAACTACAAATAAACTCTCCTTCCAGACTCACATTAAGCATCTCCAATCCAAAATTAAATCTAGAATCGGCTTCCTATTTCACAACAAAGCATCCTTCACTCATGCTGCCAAACATACCTTCGTAAAACTGACTATCCTACCGATCCTTGACTTTGGCGATGAAATTTACAAAATAGCCTCCAACACTCTACTCAGCAAACTGGATGCAGTCTATCACAGTGCCTTCTGTTTTGTCACCAAAGCCCCATATACTACTCATCACTGCGACCTGTATGCTCTCGTTGGCTGGCCCTCACTACAAATTCATCGCAAAACCCACGGGCTCCAGGTCATCTATACGTCCTTGCTCGGTAAAGCCCCGCCTTATCTCAGCTCTCTGGTCACCATAGCAACACCCACCCGTAGCATGCGCTCCAGCAGATATATTTCACTGGTCATCTCCTTTGGCCGTCTTTCCTTCCAGTTCTCCGTTGCCAATGACTGGAAAGAATTGCAAAAATCACTGAAGCTGGAGGCTTATATCTCCCTCACTAACATTAAGCATCAGCTGTCAGAACAGCTTACCGATCACTGTACCTGTACACAACCAATCTGTAAACAGCACACCCAACTACCTCATCCCTATATTGTTATTTATCCTCTTGCACCCCAGTATCTCTACTTGCACATCACCATCTGCACATCTATCGCTCCAGCGTTAATGCTAAATTGTAAATATTTCACCTCTATGGCCTATTTATTGCCTTACCTCCCCACTCTTCTACATTTGCACACACTGTACATAGATTTTTCTATTGTGTTATTGACTGTTTGTTTATGTGTAACACTGTTGTTGTTCTTGTCACACTGCTTTGCTTTATCTTGGCCAGATTGCAGTTGTAAATGAGAACTTGTTCTCAACTGGCCTACCTGGTTAAAAAAAGGTTAAATAAATTAAATACATTTTTTTTTAAAGACAGTACTTACTAGTGTTAACAGGGGCCCGTTCATCGTTAGAACCATAGGATGCCTTAACATGCCTTTGGGAATCCGAGCTCAGATATCCAGTTTCCTCCTCTTCATCTTCTTCTTCCAATGTGACAGTCATCTCCCCCTCCTCCTCCTTCACTCCAAAAACAGCTTCCTCTTTCTCTTCCTCCCCTTCTTTTACTGTAACGTCCTCCTCCTCTTTCACTCTGAACGCGTCTTCCTCTTCTTTCACTGAAACGTCTTTCTCTTCTTCTTTCACTGTAACAGCCTCACCCTCTACTTGTTTTGGTATTTTGACATCCTCTTCCTCCTCTTTCACGACAACGTTTAGCCACAGACCCTCTTTCTCCGTCCAGCAGACACGCTCTTCTTCAGCAGGAGAGTAGCTTAGTGAACTCATGGTCGGGGATGTTAGTTAGCTAGGCTAATGCTAATTTAACCAGCCCGCTGGCTGACTAATAACAACAACAACGGTAAATATTACATTAAATCGGATAACTAATTAGACGACAGAAGTGGGTATAAAACACAGAGGCTAATATACACTAAAGCGTCTAAAGAGCTTTATTGGTTCGGCTATTTTGGCTAGCAAGCTACCGAGGTGGCTGACTAACTGTTGACGCTGTTGAAAGAAGCGTTCCGTCCACTAGATTTTACGTCACGCTAGCAGCATCGCATGAAAGTCTCAGACCGCCATCTGTTGACTGGAGTGGGTAACGCAGTTGAGTAAAACGTATTGTTATGAAACAGCAGGGAGCAGGTCCCGAACCCTCGACCTTCTAGCCCGAGGTCCGGCGCATGCTCGTGCGGCAGAGTCGATTTCTGCGCATATAAACCCAGGGTCGTTACAGTATATTTAAGTTAAAGTGTAGGAAGCATGAGTTTCTACTCACCAGTGTAACAACAGCATTACCTTAACGTCCCACATGATATATTGTTACACTATGTAGGAGCAGTATAGACCTACAGTAGCTAGCTATTTATTTAGATTTAGTTTGACTTAATGAAACTGCCTTAAATGTGCTGTAGTAAAAAAATATATATTCTCACTAATCAATCAACAAATTCCTGTCTTTGTATGTCTCAATATAATAGTATTATTGAATTAAATCCATGTAAAATAAGCTTTGTCTGAAAATATTATATTTCTCTCAACTGCGTTTCCCCTCCAGTCAGCAGACGGGGATGTGCGTCTTTCAGGCGATGCTGCTAGCGTGACGTATAATCTAGTGGACGGTTCTTCATAAACAGCTTGTCAACCACCACGGTAGCTTGCCAGCCAACATACCCGAAAGATTCAAGCTGTTTATACGCTTTCGGTGTATTTTAGCTACTGTGTTTTAAACACACGTCTGTCGTATCTACTTGTTAACCTATTTAATTTAATATTACGTTATTTTGTATAAGTCAGCTATAGTAGCTGGCTGGTTAAGTTAGCACTAGCCTAGTCGCTAATGATAGCTAACTAGCTAACATCCCCGAACATGAGCTCCCTAAACTACTCCCCTCCTGTTAAAGAAGAGGTCTGCTGGACGGAGAAACATCTTATTGTTGTAATCTATTGTTTATATTCTATGAGGGTTGTTGTCGTCAACCGCCTGTATTCAATGGAGAGATATGCCAAACTACTAGCATGAATATGCATAGCAATCTGGAGACAACTCCTATAGTGTTATCAAAGTTGTCTGTATGTCACGTGTCCACATAACTTAATCATTACGAAACTTCTGTTGGATCAAGTAAACCTCACGTAGCAAATAAGCCATTAATTTAGTTGTTGACCAAATTCGACACTTTCCACATCGGGTTGATAATTGTTTCCACTTGGATACAACCTACTGTAGCCTACTGGCATGACCTAGAGAGAGAGAACCACTTGGATACAACCTACTGTAACCTACTGGCATGACCTAGAGAGCTAAAGTTGTAAAATTCCTGGATTTTAAATGAATATTTTCCAGTAATAATGATCATTTGTAACTTCCTATCCACATGTGAGATCCCTCTCCTTTGTCGTCCACTCTACACCAATAACTACAGTGGGACTCCCAATCCCGGCCGGATGCGATACAGCCTGGATTCAAACCAGGGACTGTAGTGACGCCTGCACTGAGATGTAGTGGCTTAGACCGCTGCGTCAACTATTAGAATGCTGTACTAGAATGCTTAAAAGGCCTCTAAAATGTTTAATATTAGTTATTGGTATTGTCTTTTGGGTCAAGGAAAATATTGGAGTATTGTATTGTCCAAAAATGTAATATCGGTGCATCCCTTTATTCTAAAATGTTTCACAATACCCCATAACGCCAAAGCAAAAACAGGTTTAGATATTTTGCAAATGTATTAAAACTATTCCCCAGGATAACTAGTCTGAGAGTAATGTAAGATCCCAGGATAACTAGTCTCAAGAGTAATGTAAGTCTCAGATAGGGCTTAGACTGTAATGGGTTAAAACTGTCTGAGGGGGAGGTTCTTCTAAGCTATATGGAATTATTTTAAGGTTTAAACAACATGAAGGGCTTCCCCAGTACAGTACTGTTTTAAGAAGGTTATACCAAGGATCATTTTGCTATTTAATTTTGAACTGTAAGACCAATGGAAGTATCAACAAAAAATATTAGTCCATACTGCTGTAACCCATAGTAACACATTGGATAACATTCACAACATGGAACAACAGTAACCATAGTAACACATTGGATAACATTCAGAACATGGAACAGTAACCATAGTAACACATTGGATAACATTCAGAACATGGAATAACAGTAACCATAGTAACATATTGGATAACATTCACAACATGGAACAGTAACCATAGTAACACATTGGATAACATTCACAACATGGAACAACTGTAACCATAGTAACACATTGGATAACATTCACAACATGGAACAGAAACCATAGTAACACATTGGATAACATTCACAACATGGAACAACAGTCCACCAGTGTCTGAAGTGTCTGTCTGATATCTGAGATATATATAAAACTATATCTATATATTTTTTACACATCTTTAACCCCCTTTTTTGTCACTTAAGTCTTTCCACATTTTGTTATGTTACAGCCTTGTTCTACAATGGATTAAATAAATAAAAATCCTCATCTACACACAATACCCCATAATGACAGAGAAAATAGGTTTGGAGAAAAAATGTCACATTAGAAAAAAAAAACAGAAATACCTTATTTACATAAGTATTCAGACCCTTTGCTATGAGACTTGAAATTGACCTCAGGTGCATCCTGTTTCCATTGGTCATTGTTGAGATGTTTCTACAACTTGATTGGGGTCCACCTGTGGTGAATTCAATTGATTGGACATGATTTGGAAAGGCACACACCTGTCTGGCTACCACAGCATTATGAAGCGATACGCCATCCCATCTGGTTTGCGCTTAGTGGGACTATCATTTGTTTTTCAACAGGACAATGACCCAACACACCTCCAGGCTGTGTAAGGGCTATTTGACCAAAAAGGAGAGTGATGGAGTGCTGCACCAGATGACCTGACCTTCGCAATCACCCGACCTCAACCCAATTGAGATGGTTTGGGATGAGTTGGACCACAGAGTGAAGGAAAAGCAGCCAACAAGTGCACCGCATAAATGGGAACTCCTTCAAGACTGTTGGAAAAGCATTCCAGGTGACGCTGGTTGAGAGAATGCCAAGCGTGTACCAAGCTGACAAGGCAAAGGGTGGCTACTTTGAAAAATCTAAAATATATTTAGAATTGTTTACCACTTTTTTTGGTTACTACATGATTCCATATGTGTTATTGCATAGTTTTGATGTCTTCACTATTATTCTACAATGTAGAAAATGGTCAAACATATAAATAACCGTTTTATCATGTGGAGGTTTCATTCAGGTCTCAGTTTAACTAGATACTCTGTCTTTGGCAGGAGAGAGGCCAGACTCTCGCTATGACAGCAGGAAGAGTCCTTCAAGGGAACCAGACCCAGAGACGCCCAAACCAGCGAGACAACACCACTGCTCCCACTGTGAAAAGAGATTTTCCGGATCAGGGGACTTAAAAGCTTATGAGAGGACACACACAGGAGAAAAACCTTTCCAATGTTCCCAGTGTGGAAAGAGTTTTATTCAGTTAGGAAGCCTGAAGGAGCACGAGTGGACGCACACAGGAGAAAAGCCTTATCACTGTTACCAGTGGAAAGAGTTTTACTGTGTTAAATAACCTGAAAAGGCACGAGAGAATACACACAGGAGAAAAGCCATTCCAGTTTTCTAATTGTGGAAAGAGTTGTATTCAGGGAGGGCACCTACAAGAGCTTGAGAGAATACACACAGGAGAAAAGCCTTACCACTGCTCCCAGTGTAAAAATAGGTTTCACGAGTAGGGGACCTAAAAGCTCATGAGTACACACAGGATTAAAGCCTTACCACTGCTTCTTATGTGAAAATAGATTTTCCCGATCAGGGGAACTAAAAGCTCACAAGAGGACCCACACAGGAGAAAAGCCTTTCCAATGTTCCCAGTGTAGAAAGCGTTTTACTGTGTTAGCTAACCTGAAAATGCATGAGAGAATACACACAGGAGAAAAGCCTCATCACTGTTCGCACTGTGGAATGAGTTTTATTTAGTCAAGGAGCCTGAAGGAGCATTAGTGGACACACACAGGAGAAAAGCCTTTCCAATGTTCCCAGTGTAGAAAGAGTTTTTCCGTGTTAGCTACCCTGAAAAGGCATGAGAGAATACACACAGAAGAAAATCCGGACAGCGAAGATGTGGATGTCGATTAAGGCAGCCGTCCGCACCTCTGATTCAGAGGGGTTGGGTTAAATCTCAATCCAAGATAGCGTAGCAGTGCAGACATGTTTTGTTCTCCTCTCGTGTACTTTTGTATTTTTTCGTCTTTTTTGTATATATTTCAATTTTATTTTCAATCTCTTCTACATTTTAATTCAACTATACCTTCCGGTAACCTGCCTCACCCAATGTGATACGGAACCGCTATTATTTTAAATTTGTAGACCTTATAGCAAGAACCACCTAGCCAACAGAAGCTAATTAGCTACAAGCTATTTAGTCATTCTTAGCCACTGCTAGCGGCCTTTACCTTCTGCACAGATACCAGCCCTTTTTTAAAATATTTTTTTAGCCTGGATAATACTCGCCAGCCTACCAGTAACGGACTGTCTCTCCACTACAACGCCGGATTCCTGCCGAAATCCCTGGACCATTACTCCTGATCTTCACAGCTAGCTAGCACCCACGAGTTACCCAGTACCGAAGCTATCCCTGATGCCCACCTCCCGGCCTACTCAGTTGTTCACCCGGACTCCACCCAAATACTGCTAGAACACACTACTCCACCGGATCCTTGCCGTAAGCTCTGGACCTTGGCACCGGATCACCGCTGCTACAGAGTGGCTATAGTGGCTAACGCCCCTGCCTCGACGCTAGCACCAGTTAGCCGTGAGCCATGCGCATCTCCCAGCTAGAAAACTAAATTATTACAACTACAATACCTCTTTCGCCATCTGTCTTGGATCCTTAGTCAACACGGCACCCTGCCGCACCACCACGACTGGTCTGCCGACGAATACTCCATCCGCTGTGCCTTCAACCGGCCTCCGTCGGAGCAGACGCTTCTACTAGCCCCGAGCTACTAACTTTAAACGTGCTAGCGTAGTAGCGACTACTCCGCGGATTCCCTGTTCCATCTATTGCTGCCCCCTGGATCCTATGATCACTTGGCTACATAGCTGATGCCTGCTGGACTGTACATTAATCACGGTACTCCATTCTGTTTATTTATTTTTATTATTTCATTTTTTATCTGTCGGTCCCAGCCGCGAAATCAGGCCCTGTGTGTAGTTAACCGACCCTCTCTGCCCATTCATCGCCATTTTACCTGTTGTTGTTTTAGCTGGTTAGCCGTTGTCTCACCCATTGTCTTGGTTAGCTCTCCAAATCAACACCTGTGATTACTTTATGCCTCGCTGTATGTCTTTCTTATATGTCAATATGCCTTGTATACTGTTGTTTAGGTTAGTTATTGTTTTAGTTTACAATGGAGCCCCTAGTTCCACTCATACCTCTGATACCTTCTTTGTCCCACCTCCCACACATGCGGTGACCTCACCCATTATAACCAGCTTATCCAGAGATCCAAGCTCTTTTATCATCACTCAGTGCCTGGGCTTACCTCCGCTGTACCCGCACCCCACCATACCCCTGTCTGCACATTATGCCCTGAATCAATTCTACCACGCCTAGAAATCTGCTCCTTTTATTCTTTGTCCCCAACGCTCTAGGCAACCAGTTTTGATAGCGTTTAGCCGTACCCTCATCCTACCATACCCTCAAACCAAGCCCTGCGTGTCCCCAGGCGCTCTCATTTGTTGAATTCTGTGATCGAAAAAGCCTTGGTTTCATGCATGTCAATATCAGAAGCCTCCTCCCTAAGTTTGTTTTACTCACTGCATTAGCACACTCCGCCAACCCTGATGTCCTTGCCGTGTCTGAATCCTGGCTTAGGAAGGCCACCAACAATTCTGAGATTTCCATACCCAACTACAACATTTTCCGTCAAGATAGAACTGCCAAAGGGGGAGGAGTTGAAATCTACTGCAGAGAGAGCCTGAAAAGTTATGTCATACTTTCCAGGTCTGTACCCAAACAGTTTGAACTTCTAATTAGAAAAATTAACCTCCAGAAATAAATCTCTCACTGTTGCCGCCTGCTATCGACCCCCCTTCGCTCCCAGCTGTGCCATGGACACCATTTGTGAATTGATCGCTCCCAATCTAGCTTCAGAGTTCGTTCTGTTAGGTGACCTAAACTGGGATATGCTTAACACCCCGGCAGTCCTACAATCTAAGCTGGATGCCCTCAATCTCACACAAATCATCAAGGAACCCACCATGTACAACCCTAACTCTGTAAACATGGGCACCCTCAGACATTATCCTGACCAACTTGCCCTCCAAATACACCTCCGCTGTTTTCAATCAGGATCTCAGCGATCACTGCCTCATTGCCTGTATCCGCTATGGGACTGCGGTCAAACGACCACCCCTCATCACTGTCAAACGCTCTCTAAAACACTTCTGCGAGCAGGCCTTTCTAATCGACCTGGTCTGGGTATCCTGGAAGGATATTGACCTCATCCCGTCAGTCGATGATGCCTGGTCATTCTTTAAAAGTAATTTTCTCACCATCTTAAATAAGCATGCCCCGTTCAAAAAAATGCAGAACTATGAACAGATGTAGCCCTTGGTTCACTCCAGACCTGACTGCCCTTGACCAGCACAAAAACATTCTGTGGCGGACTGCAATAACATCGAATAGTCCCCGCGATATGCAACTGTTCAGGGAAGTCAGGAACCAACACACACAGTCAGTCAGGAAAGCAAAGGCTAGCTTTTTCAAGCAGAAATTCGCATCCTGTAGCTCTAACTCCAAAAAGTTTTGGGACACTAAAGTCCATGGAGAACAAGAGCACCTCCTCTCAGCTGCCTACTGCACTGACACTAGGTAACACGGTCACCACTGGTAAATCCATGATAATCGAACATTTCAACAAGCATTTCTCAACGGCTGGCCTTGCCTTCCTCCTGGCTTCTCCAACCCTAGCCAACAGCTCCGCCCCCCCGTAGCTACTCGCCCAATTCTCCCCAGGTTCTCCTTCACCCAAATCCAGATAGCTGATGTTCTGAAAGAGTTGCAAAACCTGGACTAGTACAAATCAGCTGGGCTAGACAATCTGGACCCTCTCGTTCTAAACTTATCCGCCTCCACTGTGGCAACCCCTATTACTAGTCTGCTCAACCTCTGTTTAGTATCGTCCGAGATTCCTAAAGATTGGAACGCTTCCGCGGTCATCCCCCTCGTCAAAGGGGGTGACACTTTAGACCCAAACTATTACAGACCTATATCCATCCTGCCCTGCCTTTCTAAAGTCTTCGAAAGCCAAGTTAACAAACAGATCACTGACCATTTCGTATCCCATCGCACCTTCTCTGCTGTGTAATCCAGTTTCCGAGCTGGTCACGGGTGCACCTCAGCCACGCTCAAGGTACTAAACGATATCATAACCGCCATCGATAAAAGACAGTACTGTGCAGCCGTCTTCATCAACCTTGCCAAGGCTTTCGACTCTGTCAATCACCATATTCTTATCGGCAGACTCATTAGCCTTGGTTTCTCGAATGACTGCCTCGCCTGGTTCACCAACTACTTCTCAGACAGAATTCAGTGTGTCAAATCGGAGGTTCTGTCGTCTGGACCTCTGGCAGTCTCTATGGGGGTACCACAGGGTTCAATTCTCGGACCGACTCTTTTCTCTGTATACACCAACGATGTTGCTCTTGCTGCGGGTGATTCCTTGATCCACCTTTACGCAGATGACACAATTCTGTATACATCTGGCCCTTCTTTGGACATTGTTAACCTCTTGAAGCTAGGGGGCACTATTTTTATGTTTGGAAAAATAACGTTCCCAAAGTAAACGGCCTATTTCTCAGGACCAGATGCTATAATATGCATATAATTGACGGATTAGGATAGAAAACACTCTGAAGTTTCCAAAACTGTCAAAATAATGTCTGTGAGTATAACACAACTGATATTGCAGACGAAACCCTGAGAAAAATCAAACCAGGAAGTGGCTTCTATTTTGAAAACTCCATGTTCCATAGCCTCCCATTGCTCCATTTAAAGGGATATCAACCAGATTCATTTTCCTATCGCTTCCTCAAGGTGTCAACAGTCTTCAGACATAGTTTCAGGCTTTTATTTTGACAAATGAGCCAGAACGATAACATCGCGTCAAGTGGTCACATGACTTTTGCTCGCGCAAAAGAATTTGGACAGCTATTGTTTTTCCCTCTCCTACTGTGAAAGACATTTGCGGTTGATATATTATCGATTATATGTTTTAAAAACTACCTGAGGATTGATTATAAAAAAAACGTTTGACATGTTTCTGTGGACATTACAGGTATTTGGAATTTGTCTGCGTTGTCGTGACCGCTCTTTCCTGTGGATTTCTGAACATAACTGAGGTGTTTTGGATATAAAAATAATCTTTATGGAACAAACGGAACATTTGTTGTGTAACTGGGAGTCTCATGACTGAAAACATCCGAAGATCAAAGGTAAACGATTAATTTGATTGCTTTTCTGATTTGTGACCAAGCTACCTGAATCTAAGTGTACTTAATGTTTTGTCATGCGATCTATAAACTTACACAAACGCTTGGATTGCTTTCGCTGTAAAGCATCATTTCAAAATCTGAGACGACAGATGGATTAACAAAAGGCTAAGCTGTGTTTTGCAATATTGCACTTGTGATTTCATGAATATGAATATTTTTAGTAATATTATTTGACTGAGGCGCTATGCTATTCAGTGGTTGCTGATGACAATTATCCCGCTTAAGGGATGGGGTAGCGTCAAATTAACAAACCTCCAAACAAGCTTCAATGCAATACAACACTCCTTCCGTGACCTCCAACTGCTCTTAAACGCTAATAAAACTAAATGTGTGCTCTTCAACCTATCGCTGCCCGCACCAGCCCGTCCAGCATCACTACTCTGGACGGTTCTGACTTAGAATATGTGGACCACTATAAATACCTAGGTTTCTTGCTAGACTGTGAACTATCCTTCCAGACTCACATTAAGAATCTCCAATCCAAAATTAAATCTAGAATCGGCTTCCTATTTCGCAGGAAAGCCTCCTTCACTCACGCTGCCAAGCATACCCTTGCAAAACTGACTATCCTACCGATCCTTGACTTCGGCAATGTCATTTTCAACATAGCCTCCAACACTCTACTCAGCAGACTGTATCCAGTTATCACAGTGCCTTCCGTTTTGTCACCAAAGACCCATATACCACCCACCACTGCAACCTATATGCTCTCGTTGGCTGGCCCTTGCTACATATTCGTCGTCAAATCCACTGGCTCCAGGTCATCTATAAGTCTTTGCTAGGCCACCTAAACTCAGCTCACTGGTCACCATAGCAACATCCACCCATAACACGTGCTCCAGCAGGTATATCTCACTGGTCATCCCCAAAGCCAACACCTACTTTGGCCGCCTTTCCTTACAGTTCTCTGCTGCCAATGACTGGAACGAATCGCTGAAGTATGAGATTTATATCTTCCTCACTAACTTTAAGCATCAGCTATCTGAGCAGCTTACCGATCGCTGCAGCTGTACATAGCCCATCTGTAAATAGCCCATCCAACTGCCTACCTCATCCCCATGTTTTTATTTACTTTTTTGCCCTTTTGCACACCAGTATTTCTATTTGCACATCATCTGCACATCTATCACTCCAGTGTTCATTTGTTAAATTGTAATTACTTCGCTACTATGGCCTATTTATTGCCTTACCTCCATTCTCCATTTGCATACACTGTATATAGATATTTATATTGTGTTATTGACTGTACATTTGTTTATCCCATGTGTAACTGTGTTGTTTCTGTCGCACTGCTTTGCTTTATCTTGGCCAGGTCTCATTTACAACTGCAAACTTGTTCTCAACTGGCCTACCTGTAATGCTCGTCTGTGATGGAAGAAGAGGAGGACCAATGCGCAGTGTGGTAAGTTTTCATCCTTTTAATAAGCTGAACTGAACACTAAATACAAAGTAACAAAAGAGAACAAACTAAATAGCTCCGTCAGGTGCAACACACACTAAACAGAAAATAATCACCCACGAAACACAATAGAAAACCGGCTACCTAAATATGGTTCTCAATCAGGGACAACGATAGACAGCTGCCTCTGTTTGAGAACCATACCAGGCCAAACATAGAAATAGCAAATCATAGAAAAACTAACATAGACAACCCACCCAACTCACACCCTGACCATACTAAAACAAAGACATAGCAACAGAACTAAGGTCAGAACATGACACTACCTGGTTAAATAAAGGTGAAACAAAATGTATAAATTGCTCATGATGTCCTCCAGTGATTTAAAAAAAACTTTTCCTGTTGTAAAATTATATATAAATACAGTAAAGTATATAAATACAGATACTTACCTCATAATGTGTAGCGAACTGTTCCATGATGGATAGGCTATTGTACAACATACAGAGCTATTTTCCTATATTTTTTGTTAGGTGAAGTTATGGGTCCTACAGTAGGTCTATGTTATTGTTAGGTGAAGTTATATGCCAATTTGGCAACCACTGTACAAACCCTCATTGTCAGGCTGATGGAAAAGCTAGCCAAAGAGCATTTTACTGGTTGGAGTGTTTTTTTAAGTACAAAGTAGTTGATTTGCGATGCCGACACAAAATGTTATATTAAGCAGGACATTCAAACGAGCCTTACAATTACAATCCAAAGTAGTGTGAAATGCACTCATAAGCAACCTGGAAATGGAGGTTACTCCCCTGAGTTTTCCTCCATTCACATTCAGACTACATTGTGAAAAACTAAAACCAAATTGCATGTGCATTGCCCTCGTGCCGCAATTTGACTAAACACAGAAAGGGGCCTATATTAGAGACCAAAAGTCATCAACAGCATGAATAACTTTTTTCTAGTCTACAATCTTGGATGTTACTACTAATGTGAAAACAACACAAAATATGACTTCTTGCTCATTTTAAGACAATTGTCAAATATTCATTACATTCATTACAGACGACAATTGTTGTACAACATCATGGCTACGCTGTTGGCATCACCTTTACAGTGGATTTCCGCTGTTGTGGGCCTTTAACCATCTGTCTGACTTTGTTGTTCACACAGGACAGAGACGGGAATAACGTGGGTCATCTGGGGTGCTTCAACAACCTCATGATGCTGACAAGGCAGAGAAGAGTCACTCCACATTAGAACACTTCAAGAAACATCTGTAGAGATCCACAGGGAAGAGAACTCACTGCTCCTCTGACTGTGGGAAGAGATTCACCTCCTCAGCAGGCATTAAAATTCATCAGAGAACACACACAGGAGAGAACCCTTATTGCTGTACTCAATGTGGGAAGAGTTTTACTCAGCCTGAAATCACACCAGAGAATACAGCCGTATAGCTGTGATGATTGTGGGAAAAGTTTCACTTATTCATCCAGCCTGATAGCACACCAGAGAACACACACAGGAGAGAAACATTATATCAGTGATCAATGTGGGAAGAGTTTTACTCAGAAATGCACCCTGCTGTCACACACAGGAGAGAAAGGAGAGAAATCTTAAAGCTGTGGGACGAGTTTTGCTGCATCCAGCAATCTGACATTACACAAGAGAACACACACAGGAGAGAAACCTTATAGCTATCTATGGTCAATGTGGGAAAAGTTTTGGTCAATCTGGCCACCTGACAGTACACCAGAGCACACACAGGAGAGAAATCTCAGAGCTGTGACCAGAGATAATCTGATAAATGATCTCTGATCAAATATTAGAAAGTATATTCATGGAGTTTTTTCATGATTTCAATGAGTTAATGTCACAGCATTGTATTAGGAGTATTTTAATAGTGTCACGATGAAGAAGCCTAAACTTTTACCCCCTTATCAATTGATTTCAGCATGATATGGATATTAGCCTCAGGGGAAAAATCCGGGGTCTGAAATGGAAGTGTACTATTTATGTGATTTAACAAAAATTGACTAACAAAAAAAGAATTGTATTACACTTACCACGTTGGCGACCCACTTGAATCAAAATGTAGCTAGTTGTTTTCTACAAATTGTCCTCTAACCAGGGATGTACACATTACTCCCAGATTCCGTGTGTTTTTTGAGCTGTTAGTTTTAACAGGACGTGCCACCTCATCTCCCTCCTCTCGCACAAATGATTTTAGCATGATATTGATGAGTGATGACAAATAAGTGTTGTATTCCCTTGTTCAGCGACCCCTAAATTTAAATGCATCACTCCCAAATGTAGCCGACTCTTCTGCAGGTTGTCCTCTAACCATTGAGGTAAAATATATCTCCCATTTCCATGTTTTTTTAGTTGTGTTAGTTTCAACAGCACGTACAACCTAATTTCCCCCCTAATCGATATCAGTGATTTATTGCTGCTTGTCAAAACAACAGCGTGTTACGATGTCCATCCGTACAAAACTAGGTGCATTGCGACCGCCTTGGCCCATGTAGACGGACCCCAACGTTTCTGTCCGATAGCTCATTCAAGGACCCCGTAGCAAGGCATGGGAAAAAATGGATTTTCAGCACCAATTGGGGTCTTGCTCGGGCACCAAATTACCTATCGAGCCAAAACTTGGGATTCGGGGTGGCCTCAGCTAGGC